>NC_057796.1:400010473-400300919 GCF_018294505.1 Triticum aestivum | reverse complement strand
AGCTTTTTCTCCGGGGATCACCACCCCACCGCCCAATGAACGCCCCACAACCGCCGGTGACTGCCAACCAGAGGTCTCATGACTTCGAATACCCACCGACCACTAATTTATTACAATTTATGTCCTTCATATACGCGCTGACGGGTGGGCCCTATGGTAATGTGCGCTGCTGAATGTGGACCGTTTGACTGGTCAATTGATCATGTTATCAACAAATTACGGAGCTGTATGGTGAGCCAGTGACCGTATGATCACCCTAAAATGTACTCCTATTTTATTAACAAAGTACAGACTCAAACTACCATTTCTTTCTTTCATATACGGGCTGACAGGTGGGCCCCACGGTTACGCGCCCCGATGGTGCAACACTAGTTGCGCCGCGTGGAACGTTTGACTGGTCAATTGATTGTGTCATCAACAAAATACGGAGTTGTACGGGTGAGCCAGTGACCGTATAATCATGATATGTATTTGTTTAACATGGTACAGACGCAAGGGCTCATATATACGCGCAAGCACTCACCACTATAAGCGCACACACGCGAACTCTACCCCTATGAGATTTTACGAAGTCACCATAGGTGCCTCGTAGTCGAGTGGAATGTATCCTCCCACTGAACGTACATCGCCGGAAAATACTAAAATTAACACAAGATAATGCGAGCACCGGGACTTTAACCTTGGTGGGCTCGAGAAACAACTGTCCTCTAACCATCCAACCACATGTTGGTTAGCACGACAAAATGTATGTGGTGACCGTGATGAGCTTATTCTGAAGTCCAGTGACCATATCGTGCTTTCGCTTCAAATACAATGACCGTAAGTGTCGTCAACAAAATATGGAGCACGCATCAAATGCAAAGTCCGTCAGTGTCATCAACAAAATATGGAGACGTATCGTGAGCTAGATACCGTTGTACTATTGTATATGCTTATTTTCTTAGTGGCCGATTGCGTGTGTGGTGTGGTGGGCACATCATTTCTAGTTGTGGTGGGTCAACATGAAGACTCATCGGTCGGTTCCATCCTGCACCACATATAGGTTGGACCGAGACGTGTTATACGAAGACCCATGTGGAGGACTCGGCGTACAACACGAAGCTACCAGTCGCGGAGGACTCTATCCCCACTGGTGATAAGCCGACTATATATGATTTGTAACCCTAGTCCCTTAGTATGTTATACAAGCTTGGGGGCTAGTTCGTCGATAGTATGCACACACGCACAATGCCTGGTATTCACGTGTACTTTGTACACACCCCTATCACTAATATACAGTACCAGGAGTAGGCTCTTTCTTCAACTGCAAGGGTCCGATCCGAACTAGGGTAAAACTTTGCCTCGTATTACCATCCAGCCTAACAGCCAGGGGTATCCTACCGAATGATATGATGAAATCATATCTGCCAACTACTAAGAGAGAGGTGTGTTGGGCGGGCAATGTGTGCGAGAGAGGCCTAAAGATAATGCGCGTGCGGGAGACACGTAGGCACATATATGTGCGTATAGAGGGCTAGTAGAGACCGTGCATGTGTATATATGCATGTGAGAGAAATAGTGTTTTCCAACTGAGATTAGTGAAAAGAGTGGTACATAGTAGTCAGAAAGAGAGAGAGAGAAACAGAGAGAGCATGTGCATGAGACACACCGACACCCTGAGAGAGAGTGTGAGCATGTGTGAAAGAGAAATGCCGATGCATATAAAGTGTGTGCACTTATGCGTTAGATAGAGAGATATATAACGCGTTTGTGAGAACGGGGCGAGGCATAGTGCATCTACTTGTAAAAGGTGGTTCTACGCATTAAATTAAAATATAAATGGCATTATTATTTTTGGATGAGATCATGAATTTTGCAAATTGCGTATGGACGAAAATCGGTCTATCAGACACCCATACTCTATTGAATTCTAGCATGTGCATGTGTTTATTTCATATTATGGATCCATAGAGTGAGAGCGGTTTGAAATACAGGCAATGGATGCTTTTGCAATTCATATATAAACATTAATTAGTGCACTCCATGTTGTTAGTGTGAAGCACTTTATACATTTGTCACTTGCATGGATACATTCCAAATTGCTAGCTACGAAATATAATACATGTTGAATTCAACATAAAGGGGGTTTTGAAGATTCGAATTCATAGGAAGTGCATTCATCTATTTGAACCCGAGATAATGGCATTTGTAAATTAGATGTAAAAGGGTGCATCAATCTTTGTTGTGAGTTTGAACATGCTATATATATATTCATACGCATATCTAACTTTTTTTGCAACCAAGGAGATTATACCTGCAACCATGCATGAACTGAGGTAAGTTGCATATTTTTTAATATATACTCGTGTACAATGTATATTCAAATGTACCCCCTCCATTCCAAAATAACCGTAGCTTTAGGATTTTCAAGAGTAAAGATTTGTGAAGTTTGACAAATCCTGAAAGTTCAATTCAAGAGAACCGAAAACGTTAATGCTTCTGCTCCCAAATATTGAACGAAGCGCCAAATAGGCCTCTGGTCACCCGAAACTGCGCGAGACTAATGTTTTGGTGGTAGGAAATTACTGTCCTGAATCTGGCCCGTGTAGCCTATCGGCCCGATGTCCAAAGGTCTAAACCGGGGTAGGTTTGTAACTTCACCAAGACGCCAGTCTCAACCTCCGAGAAGCATTCATATGCCTTGGGCGCCTACCCATGCGCTCGGCCGAAATCTATCCCGCCCACATTTGGGACACCTGACATGACTGTCCTACCCCCAACCCGCAATATGTCTGAAATTTTAGATGGGGGCAAAGTTTGTAACTTTCCCCAAATTTCAAACAAGCGCGTCTCAAACCGAAACATTGTTCCCCCTTAGTTCCCCGCCTCCCTCCGTTTCCCCATTCATACTCCGTGGGCACGAAAACGCCCTCTCCACCAGCCGCGAAACCCCAGCCTCCTCCGTCCTCCACCCCATAGCGGCCAATCCACCGCCGGCCTCCTCCATCACGCTGGAGCCGGTACCCCGACGTCGTCGTCCAACGCAACTGCAACCGCAACGCCCTCAAGGACTTAGCAGCTGAAGCCGAGACAGAGCTACCTCCACGACGCCGACGCCGACGTGCGCCGTACCAGAACCACTCCGACCACGCCGTACTGCGCCTCACTGCTACGGCTCCACTGTCGCAACCGTCCACCGCACCGGAGCTGTTCCCGCTACGCCGTCGTTCGCCGCCTCGGATCTGCTTCCCCGCCGCCGACAGACGGCCACCGCACCACACTCAACAACTTGGCCATGGGTTCGTCCAAGGCTGCACCGTCCTCCACAACTTCTGGTTTCCGGCGAACAACAAGAAGATCGTCGGAAAAACAGGAGGACACAGCACTGCCAGCAGAAAGAGGTACTCCTCTTCCCTTATTCGTGCAAATCTTACGTCTCCGCTCACACCGTATTCATCCCACGAAAGAAACTAGTTGAGCGCTTCTTACTGCATCTTCTTCGTGATACTAAATGCACAAGGTTTCCTCCCTTTTACTATTTCACCTTTGCTAGAGGTCAGTAGCCTGCCTGGATTTCAATTCAGGGTCAGTCGAACAGCACTTAAAAGAAGCAGCACCCGCTTAGGCGTGCGGAGCACCTAGTCCGCCTGTTCCCCGGGGAAGCGGCGCATCGGTGTCTATCATAGGGGTGTGGGGCGCAGGAGCTGCTTGTGCCCGATCTGGAGGTCGGCGGGGCTTGAATGGATGGCCGGGGGGCGGTGCCAAGCACGGCGGTGCGGTGAGGTCGAGTGGAGGGCGCGGGCAGGGGAGGAATACTGGGCCGGTGGTCGCTGGCGTTTCGAGGAAGATCGTCAACACTGACTGGCTGGAGGTAGATGAAGGCGATCTGCCCGTTCTTTGTACATCGGACGGTGCAGAAAAAATGGACTGACCTATTTGCTTTCAGTCGACTGTTATTTTCATAGAATCCTGTAGTAATTTATTGTGCCATGCATGTTGTAGAGCTATCATATGTCTCCCGTCATTTATTTCTCACCGACCTGCTATCTGCTACCTTTACACTATACTAATTGTGCACACACTTCACCCATACTCACACTATTGTTTTTTTATGCATGGGTATTTCAGACTCTGACGCAGTGTTGATGAATGCAGAAAAGACAAGACAGAAGTCGCTCCAGTGTAATTCGAAGATAAGCCCTAAGCGTTTCAGCGCTCTAATGGGTGCAGTGTCAGCAGTTGGAGACAGTAAACGTAGCTCTGCAGTTGATGATCTGAATTGCCACACACAACTATCCCAGATGCTTGCTTTAACTTCGCGCTGTCAAATGTGGTTGCATGTTGCATATGGTGTCTAGCTTGTATTGCTTCCAATTTGGTTAAATTGCATCTGCTTACTTTACACATTATACCTTTGATAATGACATGCCTTCCTGTTTTTGATACATACTACATATATCTATTAACCATGTTCATACATCAAACTAATGCTCTTTTGTATCCCTCGTCAATCACTTATGATGAGACAGTCACCCGAGTGGGTTACTGTGAGACGCCCTACTCGTTTAAAGAGTGCAGTGTCATCCTCCCCACAAGATTCTCAAGAAATAGCAAGGCTAAATGAAGATAGTCAACGTAGCTCTCTAGTTGATCACCGCAATTCCCCCACACCACCATCGCAGGTGCTTTCTCTTACTTGGCAGTGTGATATGTGGTTGCATGTTGCATATGGTGTCTACCTTGTAATGCTTCTAATTAGGGTAAATTGCATCTGCTTAGTTAACACATTATACCTGTGAATATGACATGCCTTCCTGTTTTTGGTACATACTACGTCTTTCTATTAACCATGTTCTTACATCAAACTACTTTTCTTGTGTATCCCTCATCAATGCTCCTAATTTGTTAAATTGCATCTCCTTAGCTTACACATTATACATGTGAATATGACACGCCTTCCTATTTTTGGTACATACTACATCTGCCTATCACACCATGTTCTTACATCAAACTACTATTCTTGTGTATCCTGCGTCTATCGCTTATGATGAGACAGTCACGCGCGTGGGTTAATATGAGATGCAATACTCTTATAAAGAATGCAATTTCATCCTCTCCACATGATTCTCAAGAAACAGCAAGCCTAAATGAAGATATTGAACGTAGCTCTGTACCTGAAGACCGCACTTCCCCTACACCACCATCACAGGTTCTTGCTCTAACTTCGCAGTGTGATATGTGGTTGCATGTTGCATACGGTGTCTAGCTTGTAATGCTTCTAATTAGGGTAAATTGCATCTGCTTAGTTTACACACTATACCTGTGAATATGACATGCCTTCCTATTTTTGGTACACACTACATCTATGTGTTAACCTTGTTCTTACATGAAACTACCTCTCTTCTGTATCCTGCATCAATCACTTACGATGAGTCACCTTTATTCGTTGCATATTGCATATTATTTCTAGCCTGTTGCCATGTATTGCTTCTAATTTGGTCAAATACATTTGTTAGGGCACCCTTTTAATTTGGCAGAGTGATATTGGTTTCTTCTTTCATATGGTTTCTAGCTTGCATCGATTCTAACAAGTTCAAGCACCTTGTGCTTAGTTTACACTTTATACATCATACATGTCAATATGTCACGACGTCCTGTTTTTCATACATATTCCATCCTCCTATCATGCGGCTGCCTTACATGAAAGTAGTGTTCGTCAGTATCATGCATCAATGAGTTATGAAGAGCAAATTTTATTCCTTTTTCTTGTGGGTTTGACTTGACAAGGAAAAATCAAGAAAGAGGAAGGAAAAGAGTAAGGAAGGCGATGATGGTGGTCCTCTGCAGCAACGTAAACGGAGCATCTGTACCGATTCTCCTTATACTGATAGTGCATTACAAGGTCCAAGTCTCCGCTCCCCTACTCCACCATCCAAGGTGCTTGCTCTAACTTGGCAGTGTGATATCTGGTTGCATGTTGCATATGGTGTCTAGCTCGTATTGCTCCTAATTAGTGTAAACTGCATCTGCTTAGCTTACACATGATACATGTGAATATGACATGCTTTCCTGTTTTTGGTACATACTATATCTGTCTATCACACCATGTTCTTACATGAAACTACTCTTCTTGTGTATCCTGCATCAGTCACTTATGATGGGACACCATTAAGTTGGCAGTGTGATATTGGTTTGCGTCTTGAATATGATTTCTAGCATGTATTGCTTCTAGTTTGATGAACGCCACCTATGACGAGACAGTTTTAACTTGGCAGAGTGATATTGATTGCACCTTCCATATGGTGTCTTGCAGTGTTTCTAATTTGTTGAAGTGCCTTCTGCTTAGTTACCACATCATAGGTATGAATATGTCAAGCCGTCCATTTTTTCGTACATATTCCATCCTTGTATCATGACTTTGCCTTTCATCAGAGTAGTGTTCGTCAGTATCATGCATGAATGAGTTTTGAAGAGTGAATGATATTCCTTTTTCTTGTCGGTATGACCTCACAATGCAAAATCAATAAAGCTGAAGGAAATTGGCAAGGCATTGGATGATGGTGGTCCTTCCGAGCAACTGAAACGGAGGTCTCTACACATTCTACTCCTCCATCCTCCCAACAAGATTCGCAAGACAACGCAAGGCTAGACAGTCAACGTAGCTGTGTAGATGATGAGCACATCTCCCCTACTCCACCATCACAGGTGCTTGCTCTAACTTGGTACTATTATATGTGGTTGCATGTTGCGTATGATGTCTAGCTTGTATTGCTTCTAACTTTGTTGAATTGCATCTGCTTACTTTACACATAATGCCTGTGAATATGACATGTGTTCCTGTTTCTACATCAGACTACTATTCTTGCATATCCTGCATCAGTCACTCATGATAAGGCACCTTTAAGTCGCCACTGTGATATTGGTTGTGTCTTGCATATGATTTCTAGCATGTACATCTTCTAATTTGTTGAAACGCCATACAGTTTGAACTTGGCAGAGTGATATTGGTTGCATCTTTCATATGGTGTCTAGCTTGCAGTGCTTCTAATTTGTTGAAATGCCTTCTGCTTAGTTACCACATCATAGGTGTGAATATGTCACACCATCCTGTTTTTCATATATATTCCATCCTCGCATCATGTGTTTGCCTTTCATCGGAGTAGTGTTCGTCAGTATCATGCATGAATGAGTTCTGAAGAGCGAATTTTATTCCTTTTTCTTATCGGTTTGACTTCACAATGCAAAATCATTACAGCTGAAGGAAATTAGTCCGACAGTGGATAATGGTGGTCCTTCGGAGCAACTCAAACAGGGGGTCTCTACAGATTCTACTCCGCCATCCTTCCAACAAGATTTGTAAGACAACACAAGGCTGGACAGTCAACGTAGCTGTGTAGATGATGAGCACATCTCCCCTACTCCACCATCACAGGTGCTTGCTCTAACTTGACACTATTATATGTGGTTGCATGTTGCGTATGATGTCTAGCTTGTATTGATTCTAACTTGAATTGCATCTGCTTACTTTACACATAATGCCTGTGAATATGACACGTGTTCCTGTTTCTAGAACATACGTGTACATGATCAGCACATCTCCCCTACTCCACCATCACAGGTGCTTGCTCTTACTTGGAACTGTTATACGTGGTTGCGTTTTCCGTATGATGTCTAGTTTGTATTGCTTCTGATTATGTTGACTTGCATCTGCGTAGCATACAACTTATACCTGCAAGGATCACTTACCCATAAGACACATTTAACTTGGGACTGTGATGTAGGTTGCATCTTGCATTGTCTTCTAGCTTGTACTACTTCTAATTTCTTGAAATGGCACTTACGACGAGACACTTTTTACCTGATAGAGTCATATTGGTTGCATGTTCATATGGTGCCTAGCTTTCATTTCTTCTAATTTTGTTGAAATGCCTTCCGCTTACTCTTTTTTCATACATATTCCATCCTCCTATCGTACGTGTGAATATGAAACGCTGTCTTTTTTTGTATATATTCCATCCTCCTATCCCGCGCTTGCCTTACATCAAAGTAGTGTTCGTCTGTATCATGCATCAACCAGTTATGCAGAGCTAATTTTATTCATCTTCTTGTGGTTTTGACTTCATAATGCAATATCAGAAAATAGGAAGGAAAAGAGTAAGTTAGGGGATGTTGGTGGTCCTCCGGACCGACGCAAACAGAGACTCTCTATATTTGCCACTGCTACTGCTAATGAAGTTGAAGTCCCAAGTCTACATGATGAGTTCATCTCCCATACTCCACCATCGCAGGCGCTTGCTCTAAGTTGACAGTGTGATAATTGGTTTCATGTTGCATATGTTGTCTAGCTTGTATTTCTTCTATTTTGATTAAGTTGCACGTGCTGAGTTCATACGTTATACATGTGCATATGACATGGCTTTCTGTGTCTAGAATACACTGCATCTATCTATCATACCATGTTCTTACATCAAAGTACTGCTGTTGTGTATCCCGCATCAGTCACTCATGATTGGACGCTTTTAACATGGCAGTTTGATAGTGGTTGCATCTTGCATTGATTTCTACGTTGTACTGCTTCTAATTTTTCGAATTGCCACTTATGACAAGACACTATTAACTTGGCAGAGTAATATTGGTTGCATCTTTCATATGGTATCTAGCTTGCATTACTTCTATTTTCTTCAAAATCCTTCTGCTTAGTTTGCACATCGTAGCTATGAATATGTCATGCCGTCCTGTTTTTCTTACATATTCCATCCTCATACGGTTGTCTTACATCAAAGTATTGCTTGTCTATATCATGCATCAATGAGTTCTGAAGAGTGATTTTATTCTTTTGTGTTGTGGGTACAGCTTGACATGCCAAAGTCAAAAAGAGCAAGGAAAATAATATAGTAGGGAGTGATGTTACTCGTCGGGTGAAACGGAAAAGGTTCTGCCGTCGAGATTCTGCTGGTACGTATAGTGCAGTAGAAGATCCAAGTCCACCGGCTAAATCTACAAACACAGTATCACCTGCTCCACCAGCTGCAGCATCCGCTTCAACTATACCAGCATCTCAACCAGTTACTCGTTCTTTTGCTCCGGAACTGGCCAGTTCCCAAGCTGCCTTCACACCTAACACTACTTCCGAAGCACTGTTGACACAACAGGACTTGGCAAGATCAGATGAACCTCATGAGCATCAACACCAAGACGGTACCTGACCGAGTCAAGTTGCAGTTGCATGCTCCTTTATATGTACTCTCACAGTTTGATGTACACTAACACTTTCCATATTCGTTGTTGAACTAGCACCACGGCGCAAGCGGAAACAGACATCAGGGATAATGCTTGACAGATTAACAAAATCTAAAGGAGGAAGAATGGAGATCCATTTTGAGGCAGGTTTAAAAAGGCCACGTGATGCTACAGAGTCAGCCAAGTTAGTATCAGAGGTAGCGGTTGCCGTTAGGTATCATGCACGTATCCTCCCAACATGGATACAGTAGAGAAATGAGAAAGACAATACCCAGTTTAACACCTTCCTTGACCATTTATCCGCAAGTAATGTTATTCATCGCAATTAGTAATATTGTCTTGCTCTGTCCCATACTTTCTAGCTTCCTCCTAATAAGACTCACATTCTTTTTTCAACAGATGAGGTTCAAGTTGGATCCGAAAGATGATGCAACTAAACAAGCATGAACTCATGTTTTTCAGGTACCACCTTAGAAAATCTCACTTTGAAGGCAAGGCTAACAATGAAATCGCCCAAACATCTCCAGTGGAATATATTACAGATGAAGACTGGACAGCCCTCGTTAAACACTGGTCTGATCCAAAGTATCAGGTAGGCTATATGTATTTGATCAGACCACATATTGAACTTGTATTTATGTATGTGCCTTACAAGTGTATCTTCTTCTAGGCTAACTGTTTGAAGAACAAAACCAACTATTCTAAAGTGAAATTCCAACAAACAACAGGATCTCGTAGCTATATTGCACACTTCGAGGCTCTTGTAAATAGCTGCTACTTCCTTCTTTTTTGTGTGCCATATTATCGTATCTATATTGACTTGTTCCAAATACAGAGGAAAGCCCGTGCGGACCAAAAAGAACCTGAACCGAATGCAGTGCAAATCTTCAAGGATTGCCACACCAGCAAGATGAAGGGCATGAGCACACCAGTTCAAGCCACTATTGTAAGTCCTTACTCCTCCTGCCTTGAACTGATTGGTACTGTGATGTGTTCATTTAACTACTTGGTTTGCAGCCAATGTCAGTTACTCTGTTCACTTTTATTCACAGTTGTCTTAACGTATCATTTCACCTTACATGGTTTAAAATAGATGAAGGATATTCTTTTGGTCTTGATCTGTAATCTAGTTGTTATGTTCACGTGCGCACACAATGATAAAATAGCCTGTTTGTTTTATATCTGTTTTCCCATGATATGAATGATGTCATACTATGTTCATCCTACTTTAAACCATGTCTATTTATCCTTAGATGTCAACGAATGTGAGGAAATAGAGAATACATTAGGCATGCTACATGGACATATGTTCCGAAAGTGATTTTATTATGTAGTTGGCACTACAATACATGCTAATGTATTACAGTAGTTCACCAAAATAAGTTATGTATAAACGCTTAACCTACTTTGTTTGTTTTTGTCTCATTAGTAACTTATCTGGTACACTAATCTACAAGTTCAAACTTTCAGGAAGCTATGGAACAAATGATTGAACAGCCACAACCACCTGAAGGTGACGAAGCTACTACAGGCACAATGTCACCTCTTGCTGCAGTGCTTCAGTATCTCTCCACTAACAGTGCAAAAAGCACCTTCCTGCGTAATTCTGGGTTGGTTGTCAAGGTAACCTCGTCCAAATCGCCTACTGAACAAAATCTTCCTCCTAGATAGAGTGATATATCTGTGCTCCAGACACAAGTCCAATCCCTAATGGACGTTGTTTCGGAAAAAAGAATAGTGGTTGAGAAATGTCGTCAAGATATGAATGGTTTTGAAACCAGACTATCAGACATTTGCTTCGTTGTTCAAGAGCAATGGCAGAAAAAAGGTGGAGATCATGCTGCTCCATCAGATTCTACAGCCTGAAACATTAGCACTCAGGTCAAATGATATGTGCTTCTATACATCTGATGGTGCTTTTATCTGGAAGGACTGTAAACTTTATGCCAACAGGCCTTTTGTTGTATGGTTGGAATTTATTTTGTGTGATACAACATTTATGATGCTGCCTTAGGCTGCAGTAATTACGACGCTATTTTTGTATAGTGTAGGTTTATCTTAGTAATGTATTCGGCCGAAAGCTTCGTAGGAGCCCAACATGCCAACATTCGTCGGGCCCATTCCAATTGGGCTAAAAATGATTACGGGCCGAAATTGGCATGTAGCCCACTAAAAATATCTGGGCCTAAATCAGCATAAGCTTTCATATTTTTCTGGTAGGCCTGTGCCCATAGTGGGCCTTCAACAGGCCTAAACATAATTTGGGCCCTCAGTAAAAATAGGCCATTTACAAGTGTAAATATCTCGAGCCCATAAAAAACATGGGCCTTTAATAGACCGAAAGTGAGATTGGGCCCTGATTGTGCCAAATAACCCACTGGACTTAGCAGGCCGAAATGGTGGCCCATTTACGATGCGGATCTTTGACAGGCCGAAATTCAGACGGGCCATAAATGCGCCGACCTAATATACGGGCCTTTAACAGGCCGGAACTTCGGTCGGGCTAGATTATCGTCATTTTTATATGGGCCATTAATGGGCCCGATATGACGTTGGGCCAGATATGGCCCATGGTTTACGTCCGGCGTTAACAGGCCGAAAATGACAACAGGCCGAAAGTGGCCCAAAGCTATAGTGGGCCTCTAACAGGCCGAATGTCAGACATGGCCGAATATGACCCAAATCCTTCACGGTCGTTTATGGGCCGAAAGTTTTGATGGCCTGTAAATGGGCCCAAATGAAGCCGGACCTTTAACAGACCGGAAATACACCGGGCCGTAATTCGTCCCAATTACTTAGCGGACTATTAATGGGCCAGAAGTGACCATGGGCCGCGTTGATGACAAGTTTAGGACAGGCCGTGGAGGGGCCGATTTGACAGAGAATGTTGGGCCTTTAGCTGGGCCGGCCCATTATGGTCTGCAGAATCTTGTGGGCCTTTAGCTGGGCCGGCCCATTGTGGTCCGCAAAATCCTGTGGGCCTTTAGCTGGGCCGGCCCATTATGGTCTTCAAAATCGTGTGGGCCTTTAGCTGGGCCGGCCCATTATGGTCCGCTAAATTTTGTGGGCCTTTAGCTGGGCCGGCCCATTATGGTCCGCTAAATCTTATGGGCCTTCGGTTGGGCCGGCCCATTTAAACTTTGTGCGCCACTTTTGGGCCGGTCCACGTGTCAACATATCATAGGCCCATCTCGACCGTTGGACGAGTGACACCTGTGCCAACGCGGAGCTGACGCGTGGATCCGTCAGCAAATGAGAATTTTACACGTGGAAAATCGGCATTGGTCGTGGCTGTTAACGGGTTATCAGATCCAAAATCCGACCCGATAGCTTCACGGTGTTCCGTTACGGTGGATGCCACGTGTCGGTCACCCTTGACGAAAGCACTTCTGTGACGCACGATTTATTGTCATGGAAGTGGACACTTCCGTGATGATAATTTTGGCAATGTCATGGAACACTTCTACGACAGCACAGGTATGACTATCTTGATTCTGTCATAAATTTGTCATGGATGTACATGCATGACAGAAAACGCGACCTACCGTGACAAACACGCATCACGGAAGTGTATTTTTTTGTAGTGAGATGACGATATGAGGAGAATAAGGAGTGACAAGACCCTAAGCTTGGGGATGGCCAAGGCACCCCAAGTTAATATCCAATGAATATCCAAGCAACTAAGCTTGGGGATGCCCCGGAAGGCATCCCACCTTTCTTCTTCAACAATTATCGGTTAGTATCGGTTGAGCCTAAGTTTTTGCTTCTTCACATGAGTTGTGCCATTCTTAGAATGTCATTTTATTTTGTTTTACTTGTTGTCTTAATAAAATACTTAGATCTGAAAGTTTTTAAATAAAATAGAGTACTCAAATAGTTGCCAAGGAGGCTAAGCAAGCGGCATTCACATCCCGTCAACGGAGCTCTTTTCTTTGGATTTGCTCTTGTGCTTCACTTATATCCTATGAGTAAATTGTCGAATGAATTGAATATCATGAAGTTTAAATTATATCATGCCTGTTGGTAGCTTCACATTGGTTTTAGAATGTGAAATCTTTTGAGGCTTGACAATCACAATATTGGTCATATAAGCAATTCACGAATAATTAGTATAAGGAAGAGAACTTTCACATACAAATACACTGTCATGGAAATCTTTTGTGATTGTGAGCCCCCATCAAAATATTATATGCCAAAATTGTTGATGTTGGACAAGGAAGACAACGTAATGGTTTATGTTTGTTCATATTCACATAGAAATTATATTGTCATAGATCCTCCAACATGTGCTGCTTGCCCCGCATCTTTGCTAGCCAAAAATTCCACACCAAGTAGAGATACTACTTGTGCATCCAAAAACCCTTAAACCCAAATCATATTTTCAAGAGTCCACCATACCTACCTAAGGATTGAGAAAGATCCTTCAAATAAGTTGTCATCGGTGCAAGAAGGTAATAAAAATTGCTTCTAAAAGTGTTAGATCATTTAGTGTAAGAGAAAATTGAGCGTTGTACGAACTTGTGATGGCAAATTAATAAAAGCGACGGACTGCATAATAAAGGTTGCTATTATAAGGGGCAATATAACGTGACATTCTTTTGCACAAAGGGGTTGAGCATACAAACAAATAAGCGCATGGCAACCTCTGCTTCCCTCTACGAAGGGCCTATCTTTTACTTTTATGTATTTACTTTTATGCAAAGAGTAAAAGTTCTTCTCTCTATTCCTTTTTATTTTTCTCTTTGGGAAAGCATCATGTGGTGAGAAAAGATCTAGGCACATATGTCTAGTTGAATATGGGTAGCATGAGTTATTATTGTTGACATCACCCTTGAGGTGAATACGTTGGGAGGCGAAACAATAAGCCCCTATCTTTCTATGTGTCCGGTTGAAACGTTTTGCTCATGTGTATGCGTTGAGTGTTAGCAATCATAGAAGACTATATGATGGTTGAGTATGTGGAGCTCTTACTTAAAATCTGTTGAATAAGTTGGATTACAATTGCTTCGTGACAGAGAACATAGGTTGTTGAGTTTCAAGAGAATTCATTGTTTGAAACTTAACATGTGAATTGGTTGCTACTTTAATGTAACATCCCCTGTGTCATGCTACAGTAAACCTCTGTGATTAAGCTAATCATTTGCTAAGCATTGTGATCACCCTTGATTCAAATCTCATTTGAAATTCCACTTTGGAATCAAATTCATTTTTGGCAAGTGAATTTTGAAGTTGCACAAAAGTTGCTGCAAAATAGTCCATCATTTAGTAAAAATTCCATAACAAATGGCTGTTAAAGAAAACAACATCACCTCCAAGCCAAGATGGACTATAGCTAATTAAAACAGTGCCAACTCAGCAAATTAATTGCTTTTCCATGTTTTTGCAAATTCAATCTAATTAAAACTTCTTCCAAACTGTTTGTGGTTGTGCCAAAAATTGCAATGTATTTATGTGGACAATTCCCATATTTAACAAAATTCATTTTGGCACCCCAAATATTACAAAACCCCCTTTCTGTAAAAGAAAAGCAGAATTAAAAAAAAAAAGAGAAAAGAATAGGCCAGGCTGCACTGTGCACTTGGCCCAGCCGCGCAACAGTGCCAGCACAGCCCACCTACCTCAGCCTTTCGTCCTCCTCCTGCAACAGGAGAAGGCCGAGCCTCCATGGCCGCAGGGCACTCGCCCCCGCGCATTGCTGCGCCGCAGGTGGATAAGATCAGCCCCCGACGCTCTCTCTCTCTCTCTCTCGCCCAAACCCTAACCCACATCAGATCCCCCTCCTCCTCGCGCTCTCTCGCTCGCTCGCTTCCTTCTCCCCACTGCCCGAGCGCGCCCGCCGTTGTCGCCGCGTCCACCTCGCGGCCACCGTCATCCCCCCGCATCACCGACATGCCGTAGGCGTCCACCGTCCTCCTCCACGTCGACCGGTGCCCGCCGTTGGAGCCGGAAGTCACCACAGCGACGGATCCACCTCGTCCCCTTCCGCCTCGGCTGCCGGTGGTTCCTGTCGACCACGGCCTCCCTCTGCACTCCCGTTCACTCACGGGGCCTCCTTGCGCCCGCATGGTGAGCTCAGCCTCTCCTCCCTCCTCTTCATGCTCGCCTTCGAGCACGTGCGCGACCGCCACCGCAACCGTGCTTCGGCCGCCCCCATTGCTGCCGTTGTCGTGCTCCCGAGCCATTACGAGGTCGGCCGACTGCCCTGGCGTGCTCCTCGTGCGCCGTAGACCCCACCTAGTTGTTTACTTTGGCCGCTCGCGCTCTCTAACGCCGAACTCGCTCAAGCCCGAGAGCTCCGTCGCCACCCGTCGTCGTCGGCCTCGCTCCGGCGACCTCCGCGTCCAACCGCTGGCACCACACGATGCGCGCTTCTCCACTCGTTCGAACGCAGGTGAAAACGCGTGATTTTGCGCCCTGTGGCGAAGATCCGAGCCTCTCCGGCGAACTCGCCGCCGTGGAGAGCTCGTCGGCGCAACTCCGCCGCCGGCCGCCGACGTGGCACACCTGGGGCCACCCCCTGGGTCACTGCCAGTGGGGCCCCTGGTCCTTTGTTGACCAGTTGACCTGGTCAACTGCACTGACTGGGCAGGGCCCAACCACTGACGTGCGGGCCCCACCGGTTATTCCTCTAACTAAAATGTTTCAATAATTAAAACTAATTAGTTTAGCTAATTAGTCTATGACAGTTGGGGCCTACCTGCTAAATATATTTGTTTAGTTAGTTTTAAAACTCTGTTAGTTCTCTGTCTATGACATGTGGGTCCCACTGGACCCACTGGTCAGGTTTGACCTGGTCAGCTGCTCTGTTGACTGCTGAGGTCATCAAGACGTCAATCTGACATCATATGCCATTTCTGTTAATTTATTTAATTCCAGAAAATGTTTAAACCTTTAGAAATTGATAGTATTTAAACCATAACTCCGATGAAAATGTTTTCTACATGAAAGTTGCTCAGAAAAATCCAACGAATCCGGATAAGCGGTCCATTTACCTATCAGATGCCTCCCACTATCTGAACCTGGAACATTCCCCCTCCGGTCATCTGTTTGACACAGGTCCGGAACCGGGAATACCTTCCCGGTTGAATTCCCCCTTCACCTTTATCGTGTGGCCATACGTTAGGTCACACCCGGCACAGCATATTGCCACGTTATGCTTTGTGATGCTATGTTTGCTTTATATTTACTGTTTCTTCCACCTCTTCTCTCCGGTACACCCAGAGACCGATGCTGCCCCTGTGATCGACTACGTCGACGACGACCCCTCCTTGCCAGAGCAACCAGGCAAGCCCCCCTTTGATCATCCCGATATCGCCCATTCCATTCTCTCATGCTTGCATTAGATTTTGCTACTGTTATTGTTTGCTCCTATTCTGAAGCATAGCCTGCTTTTGTAACCTACTCATTGTACCTTTCCTGCTTATCCTAAGCTGCTTAGTATAGGTTGGTTAGTGATCCATCAGTGACCCCACCTTGTCCTTGTTGCCCCTGCTTCATCATCGAAGACCCAATCAACGGGATCGAAGACCAGGCCCCGGCACCGCACATCACTTTCCCCTTAGTTGCTCGACGCTACTAGGTTACTATCGAGTGCCGAGGGTGAGACCTCTTCAACACTTCTGATGTTAACCAGTAGTGTAGCTATTCGGTCGTGGTCATCGAGGGTGATTTCCTCCTTAACCAATTCCGATACGGCTCTGTCGTGCAACCCCTCAAGTGTGAACCTCGGGGGTGGTTCCTCTTACGTTCACCTTGATGATTACATCTAGTGGAATCCGTCAAGGGTGATTCCTCAGGTTTTCCCCTTGGTGTTAGACACACAGTTACTATGGTTACTATGACTTTACACTGAACCATGTTACTAAAGACGGGTCGGCCTTGAGGGGTACCCGCGAGAGCATATTTGCGAGTGATGAGTAGTCGGGTTGACGTGGAGGGTGCCCGCGAGATAATTACGAGGCGTGGTCGGGCATTCTTAGCCCTTGCCGCAAGACCTCGAGACGGGGCGATGGGGTCACATCTTTCGTGAGTCTCTGCTTGTTACCGTGTGCTCCTAATCCACTATGATTTGGATATTTGATCCGAGGGGCCTCTGGCCTGATTGCACTAACAATCACGTGGGCATAGTATGGGCGTTCTGCGTCGTATGCATAAGCCGAAGCTTAATAGACGTCAGCAACTGAGCGGCGCGTGCCGGGTTGGACTGGTAAGCACCTGCCTTTTTAAGGAGGTAGCTAGGTCTGCTCACCGGCGCGTTCGCAATGTGCAGGAGTTCCCGGGGCGATGGCCCATGAACCCTGGGGGCATAGGGTTAGTCCAGCGTGCTGGCCTCTCTATTAAGCCTAGGTCGGGTTGCGGCGTATTGTTTGGCCGAGGCCGGGCATGACCCAGGAAAGTGTGTCCGACCGGAGTTAATCGAGCGTGGTCGGTAAGTTGGTGCGCCCCTGCAGGGAAGAAAACATCTATCGATAGCCTGTCCTACGGTAACGGACACTTGGAGTTGTATCCCGATCGATACAACTAGAACTGGATACTTGAGATGAGACATGGAGATGAGAACTGGATAGTATGGCTCTGGGATTGCTTCTCGTAGGGAGTCGAGAAAGGATCTCTGGCCGAGGTTGATAACACTCCTACTACTTTACTTTATGCTACTCTACTCCCTCCTGTTGCTGCAAGGTGGTGGTTTCCAGAAGATGCCAGTCTTCGATAGGACTAGGTTCTCCCCTCTATTCTGGCATTTCTGCAGCCCAGTCCACATATATAGCCTTCCTTTGATAATGTTGCATATGTAGTGTAGATCCTTGCTTGCGAGTACTTTGGATGAGTACTCACGGTTGCTTTGCTCCCCCCTTTTCCCCCTTTCTTCTTCTTTCCGGTTGATGCAACCAGATGTCGGAGCCCAGGAGCCAGATGCCACCGTCGATGCCTACTACTACGTGGAGACCGCCGACGACCAGGAGTAGTTAGGAGGTTCCCAGGTAGGAGGCCTTGCCTTTTCGATTGTTGTTGCTTTTGTGCTAGCCTTCTTAAGGCATACTTGTCTGACTCATGTCTGTACTCAGATATTGTTGCTTCCGCTGACTCGTGTGTTTTTGAGCTTATGTATTCGAGCCCTCGAGGCCCCTGGCTTGTAATATAAAGCTTGTATTATTTTAATTTGTGTCTAGAGTTGTGTTGTGATATCTTCCCGTGAGTCCTTGATATTGATCGTACACATTTGCGTGTATGATTAGTGTACGGTTGAATCGAGGGCGTCACAAGTTGGTATCAGAGCCGACTGTCTGTAGGAATCCCCCTTTCCAACTCCTTGGCCGAAGTCGAGTCTAGTCATTGAAAAACTTTTACTAACATGGTTGTGCGGCTTACGGGCCCACGTCGCCATTGGGTGGTAGTAGGATCTTTTATTCCTCGACCTTTACTCTGGGACTCTGATCTCTCTTCCGTTCGGGTTAAACGATTTTGCTAACTCTAACATTAGGATCTCATAACTACTTTCTCCCGGAGAGCCCCTTATTACAGATGATCGCCTGCTCCACCAGAAGATTCCGAAGATACTCTCCGATGTTATCCCGATAACTTGTGTTCATCGCGTTTGCAATTCCCTACCACCGATAAGCCCCTATGACTAACTGCATATCCTTGTCGCTCATACCTTCATCCCCAATTGCTCTTGTTATTATAATATACCCCAAAATACTTGTCGTTGTTCCGAGAATCTTTTTGTGCCTACTGCCTTGCAGTTCCTTGTCGCCTGAATACACCGACAAATTAATCCTCACACATATCGAGGATTTGTTATTCCCTAGTTGTTCATATGCTTCACAAAAGTCTTTGAAATACTATTCGGTCTTTCGATAATCCTCAACAGCCTGTTGTTGTTAAAATTCTTGCTTGTTTGCATTATGGATAATCCCATAAGTTTAGTAATCTTATTGGCATCCTTTGTCACTATCCTTTTGAGTCTGTTGATTCAATATGTTGCGGATACTCGCAATCCTCAGTCAGATCATAGAATTCATCCTTCCGGCTTGGACGTCATTTGACCAAGAGTTGTTTCTCGACCAATCAAATTGCTGTCGATTGTATCCCTAAGGCTATTCAACTTACTTATCTTTTGATCAGAGCGTCTTCTTCTGATCTTCTATTTTTGAAATCATGATTTCTTTGCATTTAAGCATCAAATTATTCAGATGTTTCTATAATCCGGAGCCTTTGCATTATTTCTCCTTCTGGTTGGGTACCGATACTCACATCAGATCCTATGTGGACCACCAGATCCTTTGTTGGATTTTATCCGACAATGTCCTTCATATTCAATAACCTTTTGAGCCTTGCCTCGGATACATAATGCCTTTGGTAAATTGTATCCTCTGCCTTCTCACCCATGCTCGGCTTTCGAGCTGGTGTTATATTACTCCTGAGATTTGTGGTATATGTTCCTAAGATGCCCCTGTGGGTTGAACCTATGCCTTCCCTAATCCGTGTGAACCCGAGAGTTTTCACGAGTCATACTCTTCTGGTGTTTTTTCAAGATATAATTTCAACACTACAACTTCATCGAAAGCGAGAAGTAAATGAAATGATATGCATTGAAGAAGTGGGAGTCGACCTTGAACTTGTGTTCATGCCCGTGGACATGATGTAGATCTTATCATGGAAGATTCTCTTAAAATTAATTATCCCCTGATATAAGATCATCTTATATCTGGGATTTGATCCTTTGCAACCATGGTTCTGACCATGAGTGTTCCCCTTGATCCCATTTCTCAGACAAGTTAAAGTACTTGCCTTCTGCAGATC
This sequence comes from Triticum aestivum, assembly GCF_018294505.1. Taxonomy (NCBI): domain Eukaryota; kingdom Viridiplantae; phylum Streptophyta; class Magnoliopsida; order Poales; family Poaceae; genus Triticum; species Triticum aestivum. The sequence goes on along the minus strand of NC_057796.1, from coordinate 400,280,897 downwards.
AATACATCTCCGCAACCTCTATTTTGATCTTCCTTCGATTATTACCCTCCGGTATCTCAAGGATATCAAAGGACTGTGTTGCTTCCTATGAGTCTTCATCTAGTATTGCTTCGCACCGATTTCATATTTCCCTTGGGTTCTGATTTATTAGTCACTGAAGAACACCGATAAGTGAATCGATCCCGCACCGAATCAATAACTCTAAGTAATTTTTGTTGCTTACGAGTTAAATAATCCTTCAAGTCATTCCTAGCCTGATCGGGTATATCATTATCGTGCTAATTTTAACTGTGCTACTTGGTCCTTATTCCTGGAGCACAACTTTCGACGATGAGCTAAGATTACATTGATCTTCCTCATCATATCATTTCGCCATGAACAGCAAGCTTGCTTTCGAGTTTGTGTCGTACCCATGGTACCAATAACCTTTCGCTTCATCATTCCTTTGACTTGATGTCATCGCCGATCGATTACATCCTCATGAAATCTCTCGACAAATGTGTCGTGATCATCACCAACATTCTGAGCTGTTCCAGGATATCAATCGAATTCCTGATGAGTAATACCATCCTTGCCCCTTGATGAATTGTTCCTGAGCCCACCGGCCACAAAATCATTTTTTCTTGTTAAAATTGTATGACTTATTTTATAAGTTGTTCCGATGGATCCTTTGTGTATCCGAAGTCTGACCTTTCCCCGATGACCATGCCAACACTATCCCGAAGCATGTGTGTGGTACTCCGATCATCAACAAGAACATTGGGAACGCAATGCTAACCGTTCTTGATCAATTATCCAAACACCGTTGTATGGGTAAACCTCATAAATTCCTTGCCCCTTTGTCTAAACGGCTTAATACTTGGAGCCCTATCATGCTCTGCCTTTCCTTGGGAAAGTTATACTCTAACACTTGGGTATAAACATCTTTCCTTTCCATTGGTCTGATTATCATAATAATCACATTTTCCTTTCCATTGTTTTGTTTCACCTTTCTTTTCATCTAACTTGTCTGAGCAGAGATAAATCCCTGCTTAAGTAAGCACCTCGGTGTACAACTCTGTCAGTAAGACCCTGTTACTATTGTTGATGACATTCCGGTAACCACCGATGGACGAGAACTTTGCCTATTGGTCCGCCTCGTATTACGAGCAGGAAAATGGTTCTCTTCGTCCCTCGCCCTTGGTACCAACGTTGTTGCCAACATAATTGGCAGGCTATCCTCTGACCTGCCTTGCTATCATGACCGTGCAAAATTTTAGCGCCTTCCTGCTTTTAACCCACATGGGGGCCCATAACCCATAGTTCCACATGATCGAAACCTGACTCTCCTGTATATCTTTGATTCCGAAATATTCCTGCATTTGGCTTCTTATCATGTCACAAGCCACCTTCCGAGAGATGATCTATTCCCGATGCTCTGAAACCCTTTCTCTCACTCTGTTCAGGTATCATTCGTTTGTCCATTCGGTTGAAACTTCCTATTGTACCTTCATATTCTGCTCTCAATGTTTCATTAAGTTTCAACTCGAGAGATACCTATGCCTCATTCCCTGAATTGTTCACCAGATAATTAACCCTATAAGGGTCTAATCTCCCGGAGTTACTCTTTACTTCCCCAATTAAATCTCGGGACGAGATTTCTTATAGTGGAGGAGATTTGTAACACCCCCGCTGTCATGCTACAGTAAACCTCTGTGATTAAGCTAATCATTTGCTAAGCATTGTCATCACCCTCGATTCAAATCTCATTTGAAATGCCACTTTGGAATCAAATTCATTTTTTGCAAGTGAATTTTGAAGTTGCACAAAAGTTGCTGCAAAATATTCCATCATTTAGTAAAAAATCCATAACAAGTGGCTGTTAAAGAAAACAACATCACCTCCAAGCTAAGATGGACTATAGCTAATTAAAACAATGCCAACTCAGCAAATTAATTGCTTTTCCATGTTTTTGCAAATTCAATCTAATTCAAACTTCTTCCAAACTATTTGTGGTTGTGCCAAAAATTGCAATGTATTTATGTGGACAATTCCCATATTTAACAAAAATCATTTTGGCACCCCAAATATTACAAAACCCCCTTTCTGTAAAAGAAAGGCAGAATTTAAAAAAAAAGCGAAAAGAATAGGCCAGGTTGCACTTTGCACTTGGCCCAGCCGCGCAATAGTGCCAGCCCAGCCCACCTACCTCAGCCTTTCGTCCTCCTCCTGCAACAGGAGAAGGCCAAGCCTCCATGGCCGCGGGGCACTCGCCCCCGCGCACTGCTGCGCCGCGGGTGGATAAGATCAGCCCCCGACGCTCTCTCTCTCTCTCTCGACCAAACCCTAACCCACATCAGATCCCCCTCCTCCTCGCGCTCTCTCGCTCGCTCCCTTCCTTCTCCCCACTGCCCGAGCGCGCCCGCCGCTGTCGCCGCGTCCACCTCATGGCCACCGTCATCCCCCCGCATCGCCGACATGCCGTAGGCGTCCGCTGTCCTCCTCCACGTCGACCGGTGCCCGTCGTTGGAGCCGGAAGGCACCACAGCGCCGGATCCACCTTGTCCCCTTCCGCCTCGGCTGCCGGTGGTTCCCGTCAACCGCGACCTCCCTCTGCGCTCCCGTTCACTCACGGGGCCTGCTTGCGCCCGCACAGTGACCTCAGCCTCTCCTCCCTCCTCTTCCTGCTCGCCTTCGGGCACGTGCGTGATCGGCACCGCAACCGTGCTCCAGCCGCCGCCATGGCTGCCGTTGTCGTGCTCCCGAGCCGTTACGAGCTCGGCCGACTGCCCTGGCGTGCTCCTCGTGCGCTGTAGACCCTGCCTAGTTGTTTACTTTGGCCGCTCGCGCTCTCTAACGCCGAACTCGCTCAAGCCCGAGAGCTCCGTCGCCACCCGTCGTCGCCGGCGTCGCTCCGGCCACCTCCGTGTCCAACCGCTGGCACCACGCGATGCGCGCTGCTCCACTCGTTCAAACGCAGGTGAAAACGCGTGATTTGGCGCTCTGTAGCAAAGATCCGAGCCTCTCCGGCGAACTCGCCGCCGCGGAGAGCTCGTTGGTGCAACTCCGGCGCGGGCCGCCGACGTGGCACACCTGGGGCCACCCCTGGGTCACTGCGAGTGGGACCCCTGGTCCCTTGTTGACTAGTTGACCTGGTCAACTGTGCTGACTGGGCAGGCCCCAACCACTGATGTGCGGGCCCCACCACTTATTCCTCTAACTAAAATGTTTCAATAATTAAAACTAATTAGTCTATGACAGATGGGGCCTACTTGCTAAATATCTTTGTTTAGTTAGTTTTAAAACTCTGTTAGTTCTCTGTCTGACATGTGGGTCCCACTGGACCCACTGGTCAGGTTTGACCAGGTCAGTCGCTCTATTGACTGCTGAGGTCATCAAGATGTCATGCTGATGTCATATTCCATTTCTGTTAATTTATTTAATTCCAGAAAATGTTTAAAACTTTAGAAATTCATAGTATTTAAACTGTAACTCCGATGAAAATGTTTTCTACATGAAAGTTGCTCAGAAAAATCCAACGAATCCGGATAAGTGGTCCGTTTACCTGTCAGATGCCTCTAACTATCTGAACATGGAACATTCCCCCTCCGGTCGTCTGTTTGACACAGGTCCGGAACCGGGAATACCTTTCCGGTTGAATTCCCCCTTCACCTTTATCGTGTAGCCATACGTTAGGTCACACCCGGCACAGCATATTGCCACATTATGCTTTGTGATGCTATGTTTGTTTTATGTTTACTGTTTCTTCCCCCTCTTCTCTCCGGTAGACCCCGAGACCGATGCTGCCCCTGCGATCGACTACGTCGACGACGAATCCTCCTTGCCAGAGCAACCAGGCAAGCCCCCCTTTGATCATCCTGATATCGCCCATTCCATTCTGTCATGCATGCATTAGATTTTGCTACTGTTATTGTTTGCTCCTATTCTAATGCATAGCCTGCTTTTGTAACCTGCTCATTGTACCTTACCTGCTTATCCTAAACTGCTTAGTATAGGTTGGTTAGTGATCCATCAGTGACTCCACCTTGTCCTTGTTGACCCTGCTTCATCATCGAAGACCCGATCAACGGGATCAAAGACCAGGCCCCGGCAGCGCACATCACTTTCCCCTTACTTGCTCGACACTACTGGTTTACTATCGAGTGCCGAGGGTGAGACCTCTTCAACACTTCTGATGTTAACCTATAGTGTAGGTATTCGGTCATGGTCATCGAGGGTGATTTCCTCCTTAACCACTTTCGATACGGCTCTGTCGTGCAACTCCTCAAGTGTGAACCTCGGGGGTGGTTCCTCTTACGTTCACCTTGATGATTACATCGAGTAGAATCCGTCAAGGGTGATTCCTCAGGTTTTCCCCTTGGTGTTAGACACACAGTTACTATGGTTACTATGACTTTACACTGAACCATGTTACTAAAGACGGGTCGGCCTTGAGGGGTACCCGCGCGAGCATATTTGCGAGAGATGAGTAGTCGGGTTGACCTGGAGGGTGCCCGCGAGATAATTACGAGGCGTGGCCGGGCATTCTTAGCCCTTGCCGCAAGTCCTCGAGACGGGGTGACAGGGTCACATCTTTTGTGATTCTCTGCTTGTTACCGCGTGCTCCTAATCCACTACGATTTGGATATTTGATCCGAGGGGCCTCTGGCCTGATAGCACTAACCATCACGTGGGCATAGTATGGGCATTCTGCGTCGTATGCATCAGCCGAAGTTTAATAGACGCCAGTGACTGAGCGGTGCGCGCCAGGTTGGACTGGTAAGCACCTGCCTTGTTTAAGGAGGTAGCTAGGTCTGCTCACCGGCCGCGTTCGCAATGTGCAGGAGTTCCCGGGGCGATGGCCCATGAACCCTGGGGGCATAGGATTAGTCCGGCGTGCTGGCCTCTCTATTAAGCCTAGGTCGGGTTGCGGCATATTGTTTGGCCGTGGACGGGCATGACCTAGGCAAGTGTGTCCGGCCGGAGTTAATCGAGCGTGGTGGGTAAGTTGGTGCACCCCTGCAGGGAAGAAAACATCTATCGATAGCCTGTCCTACGGTAACTGACACTTGGAGTTGTATCCCGATCGATACAACTAGAACTGGATACTTGAGATGAGAACTGGATAGTATGGCTCTGGGATTACTTCTCGTAGGGAGTCGAGAAAGGATCTCCGGCCGAGGTTGATAACACTACTACTACTTTACTTTATGCTACTCTACTCCCTCCTGTTGTTGCAAGATGGTGGTTTCCAGAAGATGCTAGTCTTCAATAGGACTAGGTTCTCCCCTCTATTTTGGCATTTCTGCAGCCCAGTCCACATATATAGCCTTCCTTTGATAATGTTGCATTATGTAATGTAGATCCTTGCTTGCGAGTACTTTGGATGAGTACTCACGGTTGCTTTGCTCCCCCTTTTCCCCCTTTCTTATTCTTTCCGGTTGATGCAACCAGATGTCGGAGCCCAGGAGCCAGATGCCACCGTCGATGCCTGCTACTACATGGAGACCGCCGACGACCAGGAGTAGTTAGGAGGTTGCCAGGCAGGAGGCCTTGCCTTTTCGATCGTTGTTGCTTTTGTGCTAGCCTTCTTAAGGCATACTTGTCTAACTCATGTCTGTACTCAGATATTGTTGCTTCCGCTGACTCTTGTGTTCTCAAGCTTATGTGTTCGAGCCCTCGAGGCCCCTGGCTTGTAATATAAAGCTTGTATTATTTTAATTTGTGTCTAGAGTTGTGTTGTGATATCTTCCCGTGAGTCCTTGATCTTGATTGTACACATTTGCGTGTATGATTAGTGTACGATTGAATCGAGGGCGTCACATTTAACATGAGAACTTTCATAAGAAAGAATTGCTATTCTGATGCTAGGAAAAGTGATTGAAATTATCATTGATCAAACTTATGCACTTTGCTAGCATTCACACTTCATAAATTATTTCTTTTATCACCTAACTACTCAAGGACGAGTAGGAATTAAGCTTGGGGATGCTGATACGTCTCCAACGTATCTATAATTTATGAAGTATTCATGTTGTTTTATTATCATTCTTGGATGTTTTACAATTATTTTATAGCAAATTTATATCATTTTTCAGGACTAACCTATTGTCCAGTGCCCAGTGCCAGTTGCTGTTTTTTGATTGTTTTTTACATCTCAGGAAATCAATATCAAATGGAGTCCAAACACCATGAAACTTTTTGTGGATTTTTTATGGACTAGAAGACCACCAGTGGGCCAAAGCAGCACCTGGGGGTCCCCCCGAGGGGGGCACAACCCACCAAGGCGTACCTGGGGGCCCAGGCGCGCCCAGGTGGGTTGTGCCCACCTCGGTGGCCTCCCGTACTCATTCTTTGCCCTATAAATTCCCAAATATTCCGAAACCCTTCGGGGTTAACCTAGATCAGAAGTTCCGCCGCCGCAGGCCTCTGTAGCCACCGAAAACCAATCTAGACCCTTTTCGCCACCCTGCCGGAGGTGGGAATCATCACCGGTGGCCATCTTCATCATCCCGGCGGCCACCACGATGAGGAGGGAGTAGTCCACCCTCGGAGCTGAGGGTTTGTACCAGTAACTATGTGTTTAATCTCTCTCTCTCGTGTTCTTGAGATGTCACGATCTTGATGTATCGCGGACTTTGTTAATATAGTCGGATCATATGATGTTTTCCGCTCTCTATTTTGTTGTGATGAATTGAGTTTTCCCTTTGAGATTTTGTTGTTATCGGATTGAATATTTTTCTGGATTTGAGAGCACTTGATATATGTCTTGCATATGAATACTCGTGGTGACAATGGGGTATCGTATTGATTCGCTTGATATATGTTTTGGCACTCAACCTGTGGATTCCCGAGGTGACATTGGGGTAATCTACGCATAGGGGTTGATGCACGTTCTTGTCTTTGTTTCTCCGGTAGAAATCTTGGGGCAATCTTTGAGGTTCTTTGTGTTGGATTGAATATTATGAATCTGAATTTGCTTTGGTGTTATTTTAGTACGAACTCATGGTTAGATCGATTGGAAAGAATAGCTTCATGTTATTTTAGTACGAACTCTAGGATAGGTTGATCGGAAAAAATAGCTTTGAGGTGGTTTCGTACCCCACAAAAAATTCCGTCTTATGTTCTCCGCTAGATAGGAACTTTGGAGTGATTCTTCGTTGCACGTTGAGGGGTGGTTATATGATCCAATTATATTAGCATTGTTGAGAGGTTGCACTAGTGAAAGTACGGACCCTAGGCCTCATTTTCAAGCATTGCAATACCATTTTTGTGCCCATTTACTACTTGCTACCTTGCTGTTTTTATTTATTCCGATTATAAAAATATATTTATACCATCCATATTACACTTTTATCACCATCTCTTCGCCGAACTAGTGCACCTATACAATTTGCCATTGTATTGAGTGTGTTGGGGACACAAGAGATTTCTTGTATTTGGTTGCAGGGTCGTTTGAGAGAGGCCATGTTCATCCTACACCTCTCACGGATTGATAAACCTTAGGTCATCCACTTGAGGGCAAATTGCTACTGTCCTACAAAACTCTACGCTTGGAGGCCCAACATGGGTCTACAAGAATAAAGTTGCGTAGTAGACATCAGCTACTATGGAGCCAAGCCTGTGTACGGATCCATGAGCGGATAAGGAGACTTTGGAGTCATGGTGTGTCCTCCAAGCCGAGAACAGACAGGATCTTTCCTTCGTTGTAACCGACCTCATGTAACCCTAACCCTACCGGTGTTTATATGAATCGAGGGTTTTAGTCTTTTGGACTAGAGCTACATTCATCACCTCTCCCACCTAGGATTTAGCTCGCCTGATCTCGAGGTAGATCGACTCTGTAAGCATACACATCGAATATAATCAAGCAGGTAGGGTTTACCTCTTCGAGAGGGCCCGAACCTGGGTAAACCTTGTGTCCCTTGTCTCATGTTCCCCATCGATCCCAGATCCACAGCTCGGGACCCCCTACCCGAGATCCGCCGGTTTTGACACCGACACTCGTGCTCTAAGAAATTATTATTTTTAAACCATGTAGGAGAGATACCAGCTCGCGTAGCCTTGCCATTGTGCCACCTTCGGCCGTTGGTTCAGAGGAAGCGGGGTCCGCAACACCGGGAGGAGGTTCAGCAAGAGGAGGGTTATGGGGGCAGTCGCCAAAAAGCGAGGGTAGGATCCCACATGGCTTTGGTTGCGGCAAGGTAGGTGAGTAGTGCAGAGCGGCATGAAGAGTAAGAGTGCACGTATGTATTCATGGCCAAGGCCATAGAGGAGACACTCAACCTCAGCTACCGCCTCTGCCGACTCGCCAAAGACCGACGTTGCACCCACCTGGGAATGTCTTCGCCTAGGAAGCCCATGGGTGGAGTGCGCGCGATGTTTCCCAACCTCAAGGACACGCTGGAGATGTTCGCCCTCTAGAAATGTGAGGTCATCGGTGTGGCAAGATCTAGCGCGTGGAGGCGTGGTTCCGACTCTGGTGGTGTGTGAAAATCCTTATGGTGATTCCCGGGTTGGGGGGGTGCTAGCTAGATCTAGAAGTGTGGCTTTGCTAGGGCCTGATCCCGCCGACAGGGGCCATGATGGAGGACACCAAGGTGAAGGCATCGGCTAAGTGGATCCATGAGGTAGTTTGAATGATGGTGATTCGCGAGGTGGCTGCAATGGTGGTCAGATATGAAAACCACATTGCGTTCAAGTCTCCCTCTCTTTCCTATCAACCAGGATCGAATGAGGTATATCATAGACTGTAAGGAGGAAAGGTCCTTGTCCACTGGTATGGCCAGTTTCGGCTCTCTCAGTGTGAAGATCCAACTTCTGAAACATCACTAGACAATATAGGTTATCGCCAATGACAAATTTGATGACAAGTATGTATGTACTCCTGGTGAAAACCCGCGATCTCCCCTTTAACTATTTTGGGTACTGTTGGCGGGCAAGTGACATGTTCTTGTTGAAGGTGTTGGTTCGAAGCTTGACTTCGGTGATGAAAGTCTCATGTTAGACCGTTTTTTTTAACAAGGCAGAAGACTTGTCATTTTCATTGATTAAGAAGAAGGTTTAGACGTTTTATGAAATATCTGCTGAGAAAGCAAAAGAAAAAAAGAGAGACAGGTGGTTTATCTATCACCAAATAGAGTTCTTTATCTTTCCTATATTTAGAATTATTATTATTATTGTAATTTACTTTTAGACACGACATAACAATACTAAGCTACTTCGCTCCCACCAAAGTCCAAAGATGGGTCCTCTTTGATTTTTGCGATAACAATGGAGGTCGGTGCGGAGACATTTTGAAAAATTCTTGCGTTGTGCTCCTTCCAAATTTCTCACGAGACAAGCATCATCAAGGAGGCGATGGCTTTCCTGCAACCACCTCCACCATTAATCGCCTTGAGCCGCCAATCTCTAACCAAGTCTTCATGACGTCAAATCATCGGCGAGGAGTCAAGGATGCCAAGCTATGTTAGACCTTGGTTGACCCTGTCAACATTGACGCATGTACACCAATATTTTCTTGAAGGCTTTGCCCAGGAGTAGCATAGTATTTTGAGTAATGCTACACGCACGGGGACTTCACGGGGTTTTGCGGGCTAATTGAAGGTTGATGGCTGTGATTTAGTTAATTAGGACGGGTCCTGCCACTTAGAATGGGGGGGGGGGGCAATTAGATTACAGCACGTCCTCCACCCCGTGAAAGCCCGTTCAAACTTGCTCGTGAATGTAGTATTATCGTAGTTTTTTTTTTCTTGTTCAGTCATATGTCATATTTTTCATGGTAGGATTGTGGAGATCATATCGCGAGGGCGATGATTTTGGATGGCCTCAGGTTTTCCCTTTTAATATAAGCCGATTCGTTCCGCATCAGTGCTAGGCTTCACATACTTAAATACCCAATAATATAGGTTTAACAAATAACCAATAATATAAGGCTGTGTGCATATTTGATGGGGAGACGAGGTGTTATCCTCCTCTTTTCCAAAAAGAAAAATGTTATATGGTGTTTTCGCCGTCAAATATTTACAGTGAGCAAATGAGCAGTTCGAATGTTCGATCATACACTCGATGCGACCACGAGCTACATGCTGGCGCCTGACATCTTAGAAGCATTGCAACCATCGCCGGATGATTCTACAAGAGCTCCCTTGTCGTGGTAACTTACCGGCAATGGCGATACTTCGTTGCACGATAAAACTCAAACGATGACCACTGTGATCGTGTTGTTCTCTACGGCGGCATTGGCTTCGCCGCCCTTCGCGAGAGAGTCCTCGATCACCGGCCGCCTGCACGTCGGACACGAGCTGTGGGACACCAGCCATGCGTCGACGCACCGGACGTGGAACCCGTGGCAGCACTCCGGCAGCACGCGCACCTTCTCGCCGTCGACGAACTCGCCGAGGCATATGGCGCACACGTCGTCGATGACCTCCCCGGATCCGTACACTTCCACGGGGAGGCTCCTCAGCACGCGCCTCTTGATGCCGCTGCCGTTGAAGGCCGCCCGAGCCGTCGCCCCGCCCTCGCCGGCGGCGACCGCGGCTCCGCGGCCCACGTGCCGCAGCGCGCACCGCGCCAGCGAGTTGAGCCCGATGGCGAAGAGCAGCGCGAAGAAGAGCGCGGCAAGGATGATCACCACGTTGGTGTCGAAGGCCGAGCCTGCACTCGTCGGCGCCGCCGCGCCTCCCCCGTGTCCGTGGGCGTGGTCGTGGAGAGCAGTCAGCCCCGCGGCGATGATGCTCGACGTCGGCGCCTCCGAATCAAGACGACCCATGGTTGATGAAGTTAATCAGAGAGATGTGATGTCCGTCCGGCTCGGTCGATCAGAGATGAGTCCGCCCGGCCACTGTTTCAAGGTATTCGAACTGGATTGATGCCTGTGCTAGCTAGCTGCAATTCGTGTCTGTCACTCTCTGCTCTGGTCGTGGAGTATATATAAGAGAGCGCGCACCATTGTTATGGAGGGTGGTGTTGCGCGAGTGTACTTTGTAAAAAAGGGCGCTCCCCGGCCAAGTTGCAAACCTGCAGCTGAGCTGCTGCACGGATACGCCTTTTGGTCGCTTTGGAGGCAAAGTGAGGGCTAGTTGCTACTAGTATCTCCTTCGCGTGGGCATTGCTTGCGTGCATAGGTACTTGGGGTTTGCTGTCGACAGATACACCCAACCTCAACCGAACGTGTGTTGAGCACTCGTTAATCCAAACCTGCGAGCCATGCTCCGGGCTGAGCATCTTTGTCTCTCTACTCCATGTTCAGCAGCAAGGCGTCGCACGCAGACTCATGAATGGAGGGCACGAGACACGGCTCCGTGACGGCGCGCACCTCAAGTGCGACTTCGTGCCGAATCTGGGCTCGGCGCTGTTGATCTACAGGCCGGGCACGATTCTCCGGCGAGGGTGACGGCTGGTTCTCCTCAACACCGATGAGGTGGTGGTCGACGCACGGGGGTGGCGCGACGACATTTTTCAGGTGGGTCAGTTGGTGGCATTCCCGTGCCATCTGGCGCGAATTGCGGCGGCTGACCGGTGGGGCGAGGACGGCGCGGATTCCAAGGTGAGTAATGGCGAGAGGGGGGCGGGGGAGTGTGAGAATATTAAGAGACCCACGACGCCTCGGCTCGCCACTTCCTCCCCCACTCCGCTTATCCATTCCCACCCTTGCGCCCCGCCGCACTGAGAGCTAGGGTTCGATGACGACGCGCGAGCAGCAGATGTGGGCGCTGTCTGCCGGCAACGAGACGCCGATGGGGAGGTTGAAGGAGATCGACCGTTGGTTCCCGACGGCGAAGGCGCTCAACGACGCGTCGGGGATGGTGAGAGACAAACTCAGGGGAGAGGAGATCCTCAGGTGCTTCCCCAACTACGATCGCCAGCCGGCGATGGGGGTGCTGCTCTGGGCGATGCTCGAGGCGGAGTCGCCAATCCCGGAGCAGAGGGAGAAGTGGAAGGTCTTCCGCTCGCTGCGCTACCGGTAGATCCAGCCGCCGGCCCCACCGCTGGCGCCGCCGCAGGCCCCGGTGGTGGCGCCGCCGCAGGCCTGGATCCAGATGGATGCCGATCGTCATTGAGGGAGACCTGCAGGGGGCAGCGCCGCCACGACGCCGGGCCAGAGCTCCGACGACCCCAACGACGTTCCCCCGATGCTCCCCTCGTTTCCCGAGGCGCTCCCCTGGCCTCCAAGCCCTCTCCCGCCCCCAGTAGGGTGCTCGTCGGCCGGCAACCGCTTCTGGTTGCTAGCCGGGGAGGCCTCTGATGAGAAGGAGGAGGAGGGGGAGGCCTCTGCCTGTTCTTCAGGTATGAAATCGTTCTCAAAATACTTAGCATCTACTACATCTATTGATGCGGATGATGTTAGGGGTGATAATATGAAAAAAATTGCGAGGTTCCCGTTCCAAATCTAGGAACAATTTGGGGAATCAGAGCAATCTGGGGAAAAATGCAATAGTAATGAGGATGAGTTTAGATATCAGGGGGAGGCGATGAACCCTAGGGAGAAGATAGATACCAAATTAAGGGGAAAATTTAACCCCAAAGGTTTAAGAGCTGAGGTGGTGCGAATTCACATGAAAGATGGACATATACCACCAATTTTGCCCTGGTACAGCGATGAAGATATTGATATGGGGGAAATTGAAGCGAAGGAAACACCAATTGAGCCTTATTTGGTTCAAAAAGGGGAAGGGTCGAGAAAGGAAAAAAAGAATTGATGACTATGTGAGACCTCTGATCTTTTTTGGAGGCTCAATTGGAAGAGATGTGGATATGGGTGATGAGGTGGACCCTCGTGGTGGAGGCCTAGTGGGCCTGGGGAGAGCCCAGCCCAAAAAAGGGATGAGGGGGTGATGGGTATAAAAAGGGGGGAGGAGGTGGGAAAGGGGTTATCCCATCTTTTAGGGTTTCCCCCTACCCCTCCTATTCCCACACCGCCGCCGAAAGAAAAAATGGCTGGAGATTATGGAAGAGGCTATGGTGCAGCCAGACTCGATAGAGGAGGCTGGATTGGTGATAGAGGGGGAAGATTCAACAACACTGATAGAGGGAGAGGATTTAGCAGAGGTAGATCGGTTTCCTTTGAAAATACTGGAGGGTTTGGAAGAGGTGGTGGCAGATTTGGAACTAGTTTTGGAGTTGGCAGAGGAGTTGATGAGGAGGAGGAACTTTCAGTAGAGGATAAAAGAGAGGCCATGATCTGTCAAGCCAAAACAGGAAAAAAGAGATAGTGGACAATAACACAAAAAGAGCTAATGAGGAGGTTGGAAAATCTGGGGAAGAGAAGGAAGGGGAGAGAGAGCAGCTGGTAAACGTGGATCAGGAACAACAACAGAAGCTGCTAGCTTCATTGCTCTCTCAACTGGTACAAGGGATGAAAAGTAATGAAAATGGGCAGCTGGAAAAAGTGATTGGAAGCTCCTCTGGTATACAGGCTGGGGGAAACGTTTAGAGAAAAGGAGAGAGGAGTGGTGAAGCTATGCAGAAAACAGATAAAGGGATTGAGCTGGATCGTAACATGGAGACCAAGAAGCAGATTGGGAGAGGCAATTGGCAGCAGACCTTAGAGGACAACAAAAAAGGGATTGAGAGATTGAATAGGCAGGTTTGTGGCAAATGTAAAGACCCCAGGCATACTACCAGAAAATGTAAAGTGGGGCACTATTTGATCTGTGGTAGGGACAATCACATAACAGGGGAATGCAACCTTTTGAAGCAAATGAAACCAGTGCCAAAGTATGTAGGATATGCAGCTAAGGGTCTGGGAATTCTTGTCCAGAGTTACAAAGACATGCTGGTGGCTGAGCACACAAATCCTCTGGGAGTGGTGATTGTTAGAGATGGTTAAATTAATGAAACTGAATCGACTAGAGCCTCAAGTGAGATGTTTGATTGGGGTTGGCAATGGAGAGTAAAGGAGTTTGGAAAGAATGGATTTATGATGAGATTTCCTAACAAGGCTAAACTAGTAGAGCTTGCAAAGTTTAATGACTTTAACCTGTTAGGAACTGGGGTGGTGATCAAGGTACAACCCTGGTCTCTTGACCATCAAGCAATTGGGAAAATGCACTCTGCATGTATTAAACTGAGTAAAGTACCAGATTGCTTTAGACACTTTTTTGGAATACGTGAAGTGGCTGCAGCTGTAGGACCAGTACTAGAGATTGATATGGACACCATTAATGAGGAAAAAGTTAGAGCCAAGTGTGGGATTAGAGATGTGGAAAAAGTTCCCTCTCAGGTGGAAATCACTTCCCCTGATTTGCTTATGTTCAGAATAGGGGCAGAAGTGGAAAAAGTAGTGGAGCTTGGGTGGTATAAACAAGAAAAAAGGAAAAAATGATAATATCAGTGACCTGAAAATCAAAGATTATGAGGAAGAAAAAAGGAAGAAAGCTAGATTGGAAGATAAAGAACACAAGGGCATTACTCTTGGGTGCCTATCTCTCAGACAAAGTGAAGAGATTGATGAGAAAATGGAGAAAGTAAAAACTCAAGTAGAAGAGAACATCATGCAATGGAAAAATGAGATGAACACAGAAAGAAGGAAATGGCAAAAAGAAAGTGACATTATGTTCAATAAGATCAAAGCACTGGAGGAGGATAAAGTTAGACACAATGCTTTATGGACGAAGAATGAAAAAAGAATCAAAGAGTTGGAAAACAGTCAACAAACTCTGCAGCAGATGGTTACACAACAGCAAGAGGAGATCCAGAAATTAATACAAGAGGCTGCTAATAGAGAGCAATATGAGATGGAGCTAGCTAATATGGATTTGGAAGATTATGAAAAAGAAAATCAACCGAGGAAAGAGGACACTGGATCTGGAAAGTACATTGAACCAACTGACTATAATGCTAGTCAGGAATCTGTTGGTACATTGGGTGAGAAAATGGCTGACATACATGGGGCAGGGATTCTAGAGAAGGAGGGAGAAGAAAAAGAAGTGGAATTAAAAAGAAGTCTCGGGAACAGAGGAAAGGAAGATCAGAAGGTGGAAGAAATGGCCAAAATCAGAACAGAAGAAAGAAATAATTATGGTAAGAATCTGAACACATAATTTGCTGATGCTTCTTTGTTGCAGATTAGTTCGATGGTTGGGATTGATTTGGGATGCTCTATTGACAAGATTGATAAAAACCTAGAAATTCTTAAGAAAATGGAGGAGGCTAGAAGGGACATATTTTTTCAAAATATCAAAAAAGATAATGATGCGGAGGAAAAAAGAATAGATAAGGGAGAGGAGAACAAAATTGACATCCCAGTATAAACTAATACTGGAGACATAGATGTTGATGAGATACGTTCTGACTTGGAACACTCAGATGCTGATATTGAAGAAAAATAATATAAAAAAATTGAGAGGAATGTTCTTAGGAAAGAAAAATGGGAAACCAAGCTCACTAGCTTTAGACTGTGTGAAGCAGACAATTGGGATTGGGGAGCTGAGAAGAAAAAGGAAAGGAAAGAAGACTAATTAGTCTCTTATCTGATTCAAATATAGACAGAGATAAAAAAAAGGATAGTCTTTGGGAGAAATTGGGGTGTTTATCAGTTGAGAGAATGAGAGGGGTTTTCTAGAATGTTAGAGGGATAGGACAAGATCATAAGAAAAGATATATTAGAGAGATGATCATTGATCAGAGATTAGATTTCATTGGGATTTCTGAAACAATTAAAAATGATTTTACTAAGAATGAGCTTCATAATTTGTGTGGAGGAAAAAATTACCAATGGTGTTGGAACCCCCCTAGGGGGATATCTGGAGGGATTTTAGTGGGGATTAACATATTTGATGTGGAATGTGTTGAGAAGGGACATTACTTTCTAAGGTTTTAATATATGACAAAAATACTAAATCACACTGGAATCTGGTTATAGTGTATGGGGATGCTCAGAAGGAGGGAAAAGCCAGCTTCTTAGCTGAGTTAGCCTGACATTACCATGATAATCCTGTGCCATGCTTGGTGGGGGGTGATTTCAATATTATTAGAAATGAAAAAGAAAAAATAAACCCATGCAGAGTGACCAGTGGTCTTTTATGTTTAATGCTATAATTGAGCAAGCAGGGCTGAGAGAATTGCCATTAAATGGGAGGTTATACACCTGGGCTAATAACCAGGAAAGTCCCACCTATGAAAAGTTGGATAGGGTGTTGATGTGCCCTGCTTGGGAGGAAAAATATCCTCTAACCATCTTGCAAGCTTTTGTTAGAGAAGTTTCTGATCACACTCCCCTGTTTTTGGATATAAGGGTAACACACACACATAAATACATTTTTAGATATGAAAATTCTTGGACATTGAGAGAGGGATTTAAAGAATTGATATATAAGACGTGGAATGAGAGATATAAAGGAGATATCCTGGAACGATGGCAACTTAGACTAAGAAACCTGAGGAGGAAAACTAAGGGATGGAACAAGAATATGGATGCTTGGTATAGAAAAATCAAAATAGCTACTATTAGGGTATTAGATGAGATAGACAAGAAAGCTGAAAAAATAGGGCTAAATGCTACAGACAGATCTGAGCAGAAAGAGCATAGAGCACAACTCAAAAGGGTGATGCTACAAGAAGAGATGAAGTGGTCGTAGATACTACCATTCAAAAGTGAATGGGAGAAGGAGAAAAAACAGAATTACCTCTTTGGAACAAGAGGAAGGGATAGGCTGATGGAATGCATAACCAATTTCTATAAAAACTTGTTTGGTCACCCTAAAGAGACACAAATCTCCTTGAGAGGGGTGGAAATGAAGAAGATCTGCTCTCAGGACAGAGAGGAGCTTTTGGCCCCTTTCTCCCTTGATGAAATTCATAAAGTAGTGTTTGGAATGAAAAAAATAAAAGTCCTGGACCTGATGGATTTCCTGTGGATTTCTATCAAGATTTTTGGGATCTGGTCAAATGGGAGATAAAAGCGTTGGTTGATAGTTTTGCTAAAGGAGAAATAAATATTGCCAGACTCAATTATGGCATCATAACTCTTGTCCCAAAGACAAACGATGCCAAAAAAATACAGAACTTCAGACCCATTTGCCTGCTGAATGTGAGTTTTAAGATCATCACTAAAGTACCGATGAATAGATTAGCTAGATGTGTATCCCTGTGATATCTAGAAATCAAACTTCTTTTATCAAGGGAAGATACATTATGGAAGGGGTGGTTATACTCCACGAGGCCCTGAACACTTTTCACAGAGATAAGGAAGATGCTTTGATTTTTAAAGTAGACTTTGAGAAAGCATATGATAAAATCAAATGGCCCTTTGTCATACAAATGCTTAACCTGAAAGGTTTTCCTGATAAATGGTGTGACTGGGTGATGGAGACTATGAGAGGAGGACATGTAGGGGTTAGGGTGAATGATGATATTGGGCCATATTTTAAAACCTTCAAAGGGCTGAGACAGGGTGATGATATGTCACCACTGCTTTTTGACCTAGCTGCTGATGCTTTGGCCATCTTAATGAAGAATGCATTAAAACATGATGTAGTGAAAGGGGTTTTGGGCAATAGGGAAAACAAAAGGGATTAACATGTTACAATATGATGATGATACTATTTTCCTGATTAAAGCTGAGATCGAAAGTGTTAAAAATCTCAAATTCATTTTAGGAGCCTTTGAACAAATGTCAGGCCCCAAAATAAATTTTCATAAGAGTGAACTGATGCTCTTTGGAAAAGCCAGAGAGAAACAGATAATCTATCAGGAAATTTTGACATGCAAAATGGGTGAATTACCCTTCAAATACTTGGGTATGCCTGTGGATGAGACTAGAATAAGAAACATCCACTGGAATTGTTTGACTAACAAGATTGAAAAAAGATGTAGTTGCTGGCAAGGGAAATTGCTTGGGTCCATTGCTGGGAGAATTACCCTGGTGCAAGCTTGCCTAACCAACATCCCATTGTTTATGATGTCCTTTTATGCTATACCTAAAGGGGTCATCAAGAAAGAAGATTTTTTTAGGGCAAGGTTGGTGTGGCAAGAGGATGAGAATGTACAGAAAGATCATTTAGTGCAATGGGAAACATGCTGCTTGCCAAAAGATGTAGGAGGTTTGGGGATTCTTAATTTGGAGGTGATGAATATTGCACTTCTTGCTAAGTGGTTCTGGAAAATGGAAACTGAAGAGGGGTTATGGCACGATATACTTGGAGAAACATATATAAAGAGACAATGCCTAGCTCTAGTGGTTCAAAAATCTGGAGATTCACAATTCTGGTCTAGTCTTATGGATATCAAAGAGATCTTTTATAAATTTGTTAGGAAGGAATTGGGGGATGGGAAAAATACCAGGTTCTGGGAAGATGTTTGGGTTGATGATAAAACCCTGAAAGAAGCCTACCCTAGATTATATGATATTTGTTTTGACCATAATATAACAGTAGATGAAGCCATACAAAAAGGATGGCATGGTTTCACATTTAGAAGAACTTTTCATGGTGAAACGCTGGAGCTGTGGAATAGCTTAAAAAGTAGATGTGAGGGGGTTAATATGCAATGGGGGAGAGATAAGGTGATCTGGACCCTGACTGCAGATCACAAATTCTCTGTGGGTTCTTTATACAGAAAAATAATCATACTGGGTCTAAAATTTCTACAAAAGTACTTGTGGAAGACCAAAGTGCCTGCGAAAATTCAGGTTTTTTTCTGGTTGATTAATAGAAAAAGCATCTTAACCAGGGATGTTTTGCTGAAAAAAGGATGGATAGGGGGAAAGGACTGTGTTTTCTGTGGAAAAGAGGAATCTATAGATCATTTGTTCTTTACTTGTTCAGTAGCACCTTTGCTTTGGGCCCTAGTTAGATGTGTGCGTGGGATCAAAACAACTCCACTGAATGAGCCGATGGTTGATTGATTGGTCAATATTGCAGATAAAGGAGCTGCCAAGAAAAATGTTGGAGCTGGGAGCAAGACTGCTAGAGCGAGTAGCAAATGAGATGTACACAGCAAAGCAGGGATGGAGGATCAATGTAGCGAGGCTGAAGGGGCTTGAAGAATCTACTTCCTGATGTTGCTATGGCAGTTTCTTAGTTGCTGTTCTAGTAGTTGGTTGCTGCTTTTGTCTAGGTTATCTTTCATCTATGTAATGCCCCTGTATGTTGGGCTTGAGAGACTGTTGGCCTTTGTTGGCTTTTGCGTCATGACTTGAGATCCTTGGTAGTATTAGGATGAATGCTTTGTTGCTATGCTTGGTTTTCCTTAATGAAAATCGGAAGGGGAAAGCCCTTCTTTCATCAAAAAAAACCATGTGATGTACTCTTTATTGTGCTAATTTTATTTTCTTCTATCATTGAAAAGATACGCAAACTTAACATACTCGCGAAAAAATAAATCTGTCAGCAAAGTTCCTGCTCACATAGCCGTGCCCAGCCTTGGTGACAACTAACAACTAAATAAATTGGTGATAAGGCATCGGGAAAGTCCCAAAGATCCTATCTGGGTGTGAAAGATCACGTCCACGATCATTAGTGCCGCGGCGACTGTGGGTTTACACGGGACGCGACCCCACTAGGTGTTAGAAATAGCACAAGTGTGCGTATACGTTGTACGCGTCCCCATTGCTCGTTAAAATAGGTGTGCTCAAAAGCGCATTTTTCCCCTCACATTAAAGATCCAAATGTACAAGGTATTGTCTTACTCGATAAATGTGTGCTAGGGCGACTCCAATGAATTACCCCATTTCTCTCACATATGTATGGATCACACTGTCTGGAGTTCAGACCCGAAAGATCATCCAACGTGCTTTTGTATCTTCTATTTCAATATACATGTGTGCATATCTCTTTGTGAATAATTAGTAAAATGGTTGTATGCGTCATCCAGAAGTAGAGGCCGGGGGTCATCCTCCTGTTCTAAAAAAAGTTTGTGCATATCTTTGTGTTTATCACCCATTGTTCTGGTGAGGCCGATCAACGTGAATGACCTTGGAATTTTCTTTTTGTTATCATGCTAAACATTATTTTCTATAGTGTTGTAGTTGTGTGAATCTGAAGATACAAAAACTAGGGTGTTTTATCTTCTTTTAAGAAGGGAAAAAGTCCATTCCACTACAATGCCATTAAGAACGAGAAAAATAACTAATATCATGTCTGAGAATTTTGATTGGAATCCGCTTTATGGGTGCTTTAACTAGAAAAACTAATTTTCTTATTTTGGTATACAAAAAAGAAAAGATTAAAAAAGGTTCCAAAATTGTTAAACTTCGATATAGGAAATCACCAGCAAACAAATACTCCCTCCGTTTCTTTTTATTTTGCATATAAGATTTGTCTTAAGTCAAACTTCACAAAGTTTGACAATATATACAAAATTATCAATGTCTACAATACTAGAGATATACAATATAAAAATTAATTCGATGATGCATATAATGATATTGAATTTATATTATGAATGTTGATATTTTTTCTATAATCTTAGTCAAATTTCAATACGTTTGACTTGAGATAAATCTTATATGTGGACTAAAAAGAAATGAAGGGAGTACCTATGATAGAGGCAAAGGTGTCCCGTCTTTCGATGTGATGAAGGTTATTGTTTTCGGAGTAGTAGACTTTGACGACCCGACTACGAACCTGCGAAGACGTCGCGCCTTAGCAATTGCTAAACCAACTCCGAGAGGTTATTGACCACACCGGAGCACGATCAACCTAACCACGTGGGTCTATTTCCTGCAAGCAAACGAAGAACAAGCAAGAAACTGAGATTGCAATCTGGATATTGTGAATATAAGAGGAAAGCTTTCTTGATTAAGGTGGGGTTCTGTGACATCTTTGTCTGGTCGTTGAACACAAACAAAGTACACGAAGTTGCAGCTATGGCGAACTTTAATCTAAAAAAACCAACGTCTAGACGATGCCCTAAGGGCTGTATATATGGAGGAGTAGGGGGAATTTCATGACCCCTTGGAGGAGGTGTCCGAAACCAACCCTAATTCTGTTTCCCCACACATGCGGACTCTAGGAACAGCCTATAGTAAAGTATTTTGAAATTACATGGGCCTGGCCAAATAATAAGGTGACCCAGCACCTATAATAGGCTCTGGACGAAATTTATGAAGTAGCATCTTGTATATTTCGTCCAAGCCTTCATGCATTCATTATGGTGGCTTCAGAGTCCTGAAATTACCACTTGAAACTCCGTTCTTGTTCCCCTTGCGCATGCCGTCATCTCCATACTTGATCTTGCTCCAATGATCATCCTTCTTGTCCAAGCTAGGCCCTTCATTTGTAAGCAAAACAAATATATCCAATTTAGGCAGCATTATATTCTCATGAACATTAGAATCGTTACCAAGAAACGATAGTACCTGGTAATTTAATTGGCGTGCACGAGCTCTAGTAATTGGTCCAGTATGTATAACGGGAGGGGCTGTGGGTCTAACAATGATATTGATGTCCTCATCATCCTCCCCTTCTTGAAATGAAGTCATCCTCGACGGAAACTCATCATCCTCACCAAATAAGGCTTCAAATCTGCAATGTTAAAAGTGGGACTAACCCCAAAATCTGAAGGCAGCTCAAGCTTATATGCATTATCATTTATTTTCTCTAACACCTTAAAAGGATCATCAGCACGTGGCATTAGCTTTGACTTGCGCAAATCAGGAAACCTATCCTTACGCAAATGTAACCAAATAAGATCTCCATGTGCAAGGACAACATGTTTTCTACCCTTATCTCCAATAAGTTTATATTTACCATTCATGCGCTAAATATTTTCCTTAGTTAACACATGCATTTTAAAGATCAATTCAGTACATTGTTTACCATCAAAATTAACCTTCTCCGAAGATGTAAGGGACAACAAATCAATAGGTGCACGAGGTAAGAAACCATACACAATTTCAAAAGGGCACATCTTAGTAGTAGAATGCAGCGAACGATTATAAGCAAATTTAGTATAAGGCAAGCATTCTTCGCACATTTTGTTGTTATTTTTCAAAACATCCCTAAGCATAGTGGACAATATTCTATTGACTACTTCAGTTTGTCCATCAGTTTGGGGGTGGCATGTAGTACTAAAAAGTAGTTTAGTCCCCAACTTAGCCCATAAACATTTCCAAAAGTGGCTAAGAAACTTAGTATTACGATCTGAAACAATTGTATTTGGCACACCATGCAAGCGAATAATTTCACAAAAGAACAAATCAGCAACATTAGCAGCATCCAGCATCATCGCTTTTATAACATGGTATAAAGTTTGCCATTTTTGAAAATCTATCCACGACAACAAATATGCTATCCCTCCCCTTCTTTGTTCGAGGAAACCCAAAACAAAGTCCGTAGATATATCTTCCCAAGGAACACTAGGTATAGACAAAGGCATATATAAACCATGAGGATTGATCCGTGACTTAGCTTTTTGACATGTAGTGAAGCAAGCAACAAAACGCTGAACATCCCGTCTCATCTTTGGCCAAAAGAAATGTGTAGCAAGTACGTCCTCCGTCTTCTTCACACCAAAGTGTCCCATTAACCCTCCTCCAAGCACCTCCTGCAACAACAAAAGATGAACGGAGCTAGCTGGAATGCATAGCTTGTTAGCACGGAACACAAATCCATCATTAGCGACGAACTTGTTCCAAGTTCTTCCTTTACAATTCTGCAATACATCTTTAAATTCAACATCATGCACATATTGATCTTTTATGGTCTCCAAACCAAATATTTTAAAGTCAAAGTTGTGAAAGCATAGTATAACGACGAGACAAAGCATCAGCAATAACATTTTCTTTACCCTTCATGTGTTTTATGACATAAGGGAAAGTTTCAATGAATTCAACCCATTTTGCATGTCTACGATTTAGTTTTGCTTGACTTTTAATATGTTTCAAAGATTCATGATCAGAATGTGTAACAAATTCTTTGGGCCAAAAATAATGTTGCCATGTTTCTAAAGTCCGAACAAGAGCATATAATTCTTTGTCATAAGTAGAATAGTTCAAACTAGGCCCACTCATTTTTTTAGAAAAGTATGCAACAGGTTTACCATCTTGTAATAACACACCTCCTAATCCAATTCCACTAGCATGACATTCAAGTTCAAAAGTCTTATTAAAATCAGGAACTTGGAGTAAAGGAGCATGTATCAACTTATCTTTCAATACCTTAAAATCTTCTTCCTGTGCGGTACCCCAAACAAAAGGCACATCCTTCTTTGTAAGCTCATTGAGAGGTGCAGCAATGGTGCTGAAATCTCTCACAAAACGCCTATAGAAACCTGTGAGGCCAAGAAAACTCCTTACTTGTGTGATCGTTTTGGGCTGCGGCCAACTCTCAATAGCTTTGATCTTCGCTTTATCAACTTCAATTCCTTGTGGACTAACAACATAGCCAACAAAAGATACTCGGTTGGTGCAAAATGGGCACTTCCCAAGGTTACCAAACAAACGTGCATCACGGAGAGCAATAAAATGGCATGTAAATGTTCCAAATGTTCCTCCAAAGATCTGTTATAAATCAGTATATCATCAAAGTAGACTACCACAAATCGTTCAAGGAAAGCATGTAAAACTTCGTTCATTAATCTCATGAAAGTACTAGGTGCATCAGTTAACCCAAAAGGCATGACTAACCACTCATATAATCCAAACTTAGTTTAAATGTTGTTTTACATTCATCTCTCAATTTCATACGAATTTGATGGTATCCACTACGTAAATCAACTTTGGGAAAAAAATAGTAGAACCACTTAATTCATCAAGCATATCATATAGCCTAGGAATAGAATGACGATATAACGAATAGTAATATTATTAATGCCTCTACAATCAACACACATACGCGATGTACCATCCTTTTTCGGCACTAGAATAATAGGAACAACAAAAGGACTAAGGGATTCGCGTATATAACCTTTGTCGAGTAGCTCCTGTACTTGACGC
This sequence comes from Triticum aestivum, assembly GCF_018294505.1. NCBI lineage: Eukaryota > Viridiplantae > Streptophyta > Magnoliopsida > Poales > Poaceae > Triticum > Triticum aestivum. Next base: position 400,257,037 of record NC_057796.1, on the reverse strand, counting down.
ATAATCTCCTTCGTCTCCTCTGTATTGGTACGGTATGGTGCACCATTGGGTAGCGACGCACCGGGAATTAAGTCAATCTGATGCTCAATCCCTCGAATAGGTGGTAATCCGGGTGGCATGTCTGGTGGAAAGACGTCAGTGAACTCCTGAAAAATGTTAGTGACAGCAGGAGGCAAAGAGGAAGGCACGTCCTTGAATGAAAATAATGCCTCTTTGCACACAAAAGCATAGCAAAAAGATTTGCTAAAATCTAGATCATCAATATCAGATTTGGTGGAAAGTAAACATCCACTTTTTAATTTAATTTCAGATGCAACATGAGATGATGGTGTGTTATTAGGCTTCATTTGTTGCTCAAATTCTTTTGCCCCAATCTGATTTTCACTCTTATTTTGCTCCTGTTTTGCTTTACTAGCTCGATTAATATCATCTTCCAAAATGGAATTGGGATTCATAGGAAGCAAAGTAATATGTTTATCCTTATGAACAAGAGTATACTGATTGTTTCTACCATGGTGTACGTAATTCTTATCAAATTGCCATGGTCTACCAAGTAATAAGGAGCATACTTGCATGGGTGCCACATCACAATCAACATAATCAACATATGTAGCTATACTAAAATGCACACGAACAGTACGTGTTACCTTAACCTTGCCACTGTTATTGAACCATGGGATGTAGTAAGGATGTGGACGTGGTCTTGTTGTGAGAGACAGCTTCTCCACCATCTCCATGCTAGACAAATTGTTGCAGCTCCCTCCATCTATGATAACGTGAATAGAACGTTCCTTCACAACTCCCTTTGTATGTAACAAATTGTGCTTCTAGTTTTGCTCAGCTTGTGTGACCTGCACACTCAAAACACGTTGAGCAACTAAACACTCATACCTGTCAGCATCGTCAGCAGCCATGTATTACGTATCTTGTTCAGAATCAACTCCACTGTGTTCTTCACTTGTAATAAGAGCCAAAGTCTCATCATCATAGTCACTAGCGGACTCATACCCACCATCCTCAGTAACAATCATTACACGCTGAGATGAGCACTCTCTCGCATAATGACCTCTACCCTTGCAACGACGACAGATAATATCATGTGTTTGCCCTGTTGATGCCATGGATGAAGAAGAGCTATGTGCAGGCCCAGAAGGTGTGCTCTTGGCAGATAGTTGTGGTTGTGCCTGCTTTCTTGTATCACGGTTGGAGGTGGCAGCTGAAGGAGGTGTCGGTGCAGTAGAACATGTGGAATTAGAGGATGCACGCGGTGTCCATGATGAGGATCGACCTGCAGAAAAGTTAGTTTGCACCAATGCATGTCGATCCTGCACTTCACGTTCAGCTTTGCAAGCAAGATGGAATAAACGAGTGATATTATTATACTCCTTATACTCTAGAATGGTCTGAATCTCTCTATTTAATCCAGCCATAAAACGTACAAGCATAGCTTCATTATCCTCAACAATACCACATCTAATCATGCCAGTTCGTAGTTTCTAATAATATTCCTCTACAGAATTTTTCCCTTGTCTTAATCGCAGCAATTTTGGCAGTAATTCACGTTGATAATATGATGGAACCCAACGACTACGCATAGCAATTTCCAAAGCAGCCCAAGTAGCTGGAATAGAATATAATCTGCAATGTTCAGACCACCAAACACATGCAAAACTAGTGAATGCACAAATAGCAGCAGCAACATGTCTATCCTCGGGATATTGTAAGCATGTAAAACGTTGTTCAGTTTCTAACTCTCAAGTAAGATAAATATCAGGAATTTATCTACCGTCGAATGGCGAAATATTCAACTTTAGTTTAGGGATGTGGTATTGATCTCGTACCTGAGGGGGTGGTGTAGCCCTACCATTGTGATTATATGGAATGGGGAAGAAGAGGAGCAGAGTGGTACAACCTATTCTGTCTGACGATGACCTCACGATGGTGGTGGCTGACGATGGCCAAGAGATGGTGATGGCTGACGATGAGCAAGCGATGGTGGTGGATGACGATGGGCAAGAGATGGTGTTGTCTGAAGATGGCCTCGCGATGGTGGTGGTGCCTGACAATGACCTCGCGATGGTGGTGGCGCCGGCGATCCCATGGCCGGGCGACATGACCATGCCAATTGTGGTAGAAGACTACATCCCACTGCCTCGCCGCTCTAAGCGCATCAGGATGATGAAGGAGAAGGAGAAGAAGGAGGAGTGAAGTATGTCAGGTATGTCAGATCTCCAAAATGATCCATACTTAGCTTTGTTTCCTCCGAAATGACCTAAGTTAGCTCTAATATGCTAAGTTATCTCTAATATGCTTAGTTACCTAGGTTTGAAATGGCATAACAATCTTGGTAACCTCATATATGTCATATAGTTAGCTTATTTTCCTTGAAAATGACATAATAAGCCTAATTAGCTCCAAAATGATCAATTTTACCTAAGTTAGCTCCAAAATGACCTAAGTTAGCTCTAAAATGCTAAATTAGCTCTAATATGCTTAGTTACCCGGGTTAGCTCAAGAAAGGCCTATACTTAGCTTACTTATGTCAAAAATGGCATAATATGCTTAGTTAACTCAAAAATGGCATAATTAGCTAGGTTAGCTCCAAAATGACCAATTTTACCTACGTTAGCTCCAATATGATCCATTTTACCTAGGTTAGCTCCAAAATGACCAATTTTATCTAGGTTAGCTCCAATATGATCCATTTTACCTAGGTTAGCTCCCAAATGACCAAGTTTACCTAGGTTAGCTCCAATATGATCCATTTTACCTAGGTTAGCTCCCAAATGACCATTATTACCTAGGTTAGCTCCAATATGATCCATTTTACCTAGGTTAGCTCCAAAATGACCTATTTACCTAGCTTCGCTCTAAAATGACCTACAGACTTAGCATTTTTACCTAGCTTAGTTAGAAGAAGAAGAAGATAAAGAAGAGGAGAGGAGAAAAAGAAAGAGAAGATAAATTCTTCTTCTTCTTCTTTTTCTTCTTCCTTTTCTTCTTTTTCTTCTAGCTAGTCTTCTTCTTCTTGTTCTAACTTTCATCTTTCCCAATTTGTAGATTTGCTTTAGATGAGGAAGCTTGCATTGATGGAGTGTACTCTTCTCCTTGTGCTTCCTTTTTGTTTATGGAAACTTGTTGGAAACTTCTTTTGGATATGTATGTATATATTGATATGTTGTTGGAAACTTCTCGTTCGAAATCATTGTATGTTGGATATGTTGTTGGAAACTTATTGTTGGTATGCTTGTTGAAATTATTTTGAAATGTGTGTATATATATATATATATATATATATATATATATCTGTGAAATTCTCCCAAAATGAATAAATTTAAGAAAAAACAGGGGCTATATAGGCACTTTGTCATCCGCTGGCAGACGGCAAAGAGCTTTGCCATCAGCCAGCTGATGGCAAAGCTGCCACGTGGCAGCTACCTGTGCAACCTGGGGGGGCACTTGGTTGGCCTATATGGTTTCTTTGCCCTCTGCTGGCAGACGGCAAAGAACTTTGCATCTTTGTCGTGTGTCGTCCAGGCTCTTTGCCGTCAGCCAGCTAACGGCAAAGGCCTTTGCATCTTCAAATTCAAATTCAAATTCTTACCAGTTCTTACCAGCAGCAGGTGGTGATCGACAAGCGTTGTAGTCAAAACTCTCAAAGCTTGGACAAAGCAATTGGCAGGTGGTGTCAAACACACGATGTAGTTGTATGTGGAGCTGGGAAGGCTTACGATATGGTAGCAAAAATGTTAGCAGTAATCAATTCAGAGATGCAAAGTTGAATAAACGCTCAACGACGGTACTGTGCTGGTCCTATGCTAAACCGTGCTAGAGACGCAAACCTAGAACACTAACAAAAACACGACGCTGCACGTAAACAAGGGAGGAGCACACTCTGAATCTCTTTTCTTTTTTCCTTCTTTTTCACTTTTTTGCTCTTTTTTTTGCTCCGCAACAATTTTTTTTCGAAAAAGTCTACAAATGGTCTAAAAGCTGCCTAGCCAGAATTTTCCAGACTTAGTTATTTTTTTGAAATTGGAACTATTTTTCTTCTACGGGTGGCTCAGAAGTTGGGAAGTCCGACTTGGCCATGACATGAAGTATCGCGTGATCTCGAACTCGAAAACAAAGGAACAAATAATGGACTCAGACTAGTACTGGTGGCGGAGATGAATCTGGTGGAACTCGGACTGGTGGTGGATATCTGTCGGGGCGGTGGAACACGGACAAGTGGCGAATTTGTGATGGAGGTGGACTCAGATTGGCGTGATGGATATGCAATGGTGGTATATGGTAGCGGTGATGATGATGGTGGTATATGGCAGCGGTGATGCGTATGGTGCGGCGGCGGTGTGACAACCTGTGACCAGAACTCGAAACTCTAAAAGACTAGACACTAAGAATAGCAACTTGACACGACGATGCAACCGCAAATTCAACAAAGCAAATACAGAAAAGATTATGCAAAGGCTCAGATTGGTTTAGATATGATGAACTAACCCTATTTTTTGGCTTTTTCGTGGACTGTAGGTATGAAGAACAGACTCGATCTAAACTACGAAAAACTGTAAAATCTCACCGAGCAACCTGGAAATCTGATACCACTTGATAGAGGCAAAGGTGTCCCGTCTTTCATTGAGATGAAGATTATCGTTTTCGGAGGAGTAGACTTTGACGATCCGACTATGAACGTGTGAAGACGTCACGCCTTAGCAATCGCTAAACCAACACCAAGAGGTTATTGACCACGCCGGAGCACGATCAACCTGACCACAAGGGTCTATTTCCTGCAAGCAAATGAAGAACAATCAAGAAACCGAGATTGCAATCTGGATATTGCGAATATAAGAGGAAATCTTTATTGATTAAGGTGGGGTTATGTGACGTCTTTGTCTGGTCGTTGAACACAAACGAAGTACGCAAAGTTGCAGCTATGGCGAACTTTAATCTAAACAAAACCCAAAGTCTAAACGATGCCCTAAGGGCTGTATATATGAAGGAGTAGGGGGGAATTCAGCATCCCAAAGGCGGGTAGCAGAGACCTTTGGTCCCGGTTGGTGGCTCGAACCGGGACGAAAAGGGGGGCATTCGTTCCGGTTCGAGCCACCAACCGGGACCAATAGCCTGGCATAGTGGTGTAGAAAGTTTAGTCCCACCTCACTAGTTGAGAGGCGCTCGCACCTATTTATAAGCCCCGCCGCGGCTACGGTTTCGAGCTCCTCTCTAATGCAGGCCTATGTGGGCCAAATCAACATGTTACTGCCCTGTGGGGCCTACTTGCGCAGTGGGCCTGATCCTGGCCCAACTAGTAGTTGGGTTTCTAGTCGTATGCATGCCGTTGTGGCCTAGTAGGCGGGCAAATTGTTTTTTTCTATTATCTTAGTTTGCTATCAAAGATTTTAACAAAAAAACTTTATGAAAATTGTTTTTGCTATTAGAGTTTTTAACAAAAACGACTTTGATAATTTTAGTTGCATAAATTTTATATAATTTTAAGTTCATATTATTTTGAGAATAACTAGAGGTTTATAAAAGCTTTTTAATTGATTCTTTTTGCTATTGAAGAATATTATAGTTTTGTTTTAGTTGATCATAACAAAATATTTTAATTGATTCTTTTTAGTTAATGTTATAGTTGATTATTTTTAGTTCATTCTTTTCACTTAATATTTTAGTTGATTCTTTTTAGTTCATTATTTCTAACAAATAAATCCTTTGATAATTTTAGTTAATATTATTTTGATTCTTTTAGTTCATTCTTTTTAGTTAATGTTTTAGTTGATTCTTTTTAGTTCATTCTTTTTAGTTAATATTTTAGTTGATTCTTTTTAGTTCATTCTTTTTAACAAATAAATATTTGATAATTTTAGTTAATATTATTTTGATTCTTTTTAATTGATTCTTTTTGCTATTGAAGAATATTGTATTTAATTGATTCTTTTTAGTTCATTCTTTTTGCTATTAGAGTTTTATAAAAGCTTTTTAGTTCATTCTTTTTGCTATTAGTTCATTCTTTGAGCTAAATGACCCTGAAATTGAAAAGCACTACAAATAAACTCTGAAAAGTTTGAAAGTTGGCATGGTATCATAATTTCACCGACATAGCGCTAAAAAGTTGAGAGGGTTACGACAAAAACTGGATGCACTTCGTGTACAAAATGGACAATCTCTTTCGAAGTATCACGGTTTCGGACGAAAACTCATCTATTACATAGGGATTTCATTTTTTAGCTTATTTCAACTCTAGGCTTTTTGTGCGTTCAACATGCACCATTCAAAGCCACATCATCAATTTTCAACCCTTTTTGATTTCATTTGGTATTTTTCATGCATTTAGTAATTTATTTTAGCTAAATGACCCTGAAATTGAAAAGCACTACAAATAAACTCTAAAAGGGTTGAAAGTTGGCAAGGTCTCATCATTTCAACCACATAGCATGTACTAAAAAGTTGAGAGGGTTACGAAAAAACTGGATACACTTCGTGTACAAACTGGACAATCTATTTCGAAGTATCAGGGTTTCGGACGAAAACTCATCTACTACAAAGGGATTTCATTTTTTCTTCACGTAACCAAATCCATCAGCAGAGCCATCATTAGAATAGTTGTGGAGAGAAAGTCTTCACTTTTTCTTCGCGTGTGTCCCTTGCTTATTTCGCCGTAACCATGGATAATCTTCATCGTTTAACAGGGTGCTTGGGTCAGTCTTCACTTTGAAGGGAGGAGTTTCATGAAACTTGTCATAATCTTGAGACATGTCTTTCTTGCCCTCCACTTCCATGATGTCTCTTTTCCCTGAAAGAACTATGTGGCACTTTGGCTCATTCATATGATGTATTCGCTTCCTTATCTTTTCTGTTTCTCGGTTTGGTAGACATGTCCTTCACATAGAAAACCAGCGCCACATCATTGGCTAGGACAAATGGTTCTTCTGTGTACCCAAGATTGTTCACATCCACTGTTGTCATTCCGTACTGTGGGTCTACCTGTACCCCGCCTCCTAACAGATTGACCCATTTGCACGGAAACAAAGGGACCTTAAAATCATGTCCATAGTCAAGTTCCCATATGTCCACTATGTAACCATAATATGTGTCCTTTCCCCTGTTAGTTGCTGCATCAAAGTGGACACCACTTTTTTGGTTGGTGCTCTTTTTATCTTGGGCGATCGTGTAAGATGTATTCCCATTTATCTCGTACCCTTTGTAAGTAAATACAGTCGAAGATGGTGTCCTGGCCAACGAGTACAACTCATCTCCAACAGTGGTTACCCATGAGATGTGTTTGCAACCAATTGCCGAAAGTCCTGATGTGTTCACATGTAATCCAGTCGTCACACTGCTCCGGGTGTTTGGAGCGCAGAACCTTCTTGTGTTCATTGACATACGGGGTTACCAAGGTAGAATTCTGTAGAACTGTGTAGTGTGCTTGAGCCCAAGAATTCCCGTCCCTACATATTATTGAGTCCGCTCCTAGCATGCCTTTCCCAGTCAGTCTCCCCTCATACCGCGATTGAGGGACACCAATCGGCTTAAGGTCAGGAATGAAGTCAACACAAAACCCAATGACCTCCTATGTTTGCCGGCCCATGGAGATGCTTCCTTCTGGCCTAGCACAGTTACGAACATATTTCTTTAAGACTCCCATGAACCTCTCAAAGGGGGGACATATTGTGTAGAAATAGAGGATCCAGAATGGCAATCTCGTCGACTAGATGAACTAGGATGTGCGTCATGACATTGAAGAAGGATGGTGGGACCACCAACTCGAAACTGACAAGACATTGCACCAAATCATTCTTTAACCTTGGTAGGATTTCTGGATCGATTACCTTCTGAGAGATTGCATTGGGGAATGCACATAGCTTCACAATGGCTAATCGAACGTTTTTCGTTACAAGCCCCCTCAATGCAACCGGAAGCAGTTGCGTCATAATCACGTGGCAGTCATGAGACTTTAGGTTCTGGAACTTTTTCTCCAGGATATTTATTATTCCCTTTATATTGGACGAGAAGCCAGACGGGACCTTTATACTGAGCAGACATTAAAAGAAGATTTCCTTCTTTTCTTTGGTAAGAGCGTAGCTGGGACGACCTTCATACTGCTTTGTATGCATGCCGTCTTTTGCGTGCACACGTTGCTGGTCCTCCCATGCCTCCGGTGTATCTTTTGTCTTCCCATACACGCCCAAGAAGCCTAGCAGGTTCACGCAAAGATTCTTCGTCACGTGCATCACGTCGATTGCAGAGCGGACCTCTAGGTCTTTCCAATAGGGTAGGTCCCAAAATATAGATTTCCTCTTCGACATGGGTGCGCGTCCCTCAGCGTCATTCGGAACAGAATGTCCGCCAGGACCCTTTCCAAAGATTAAATCCTTGACCATAGCAAGTATGTGCTCACCAGTACGGAGGGCGGGCTTCTTCCGGTGATCTGCCTCACCTTTGAAATGCTTTCTTTTCTTTTGACATTGATGGTTGGTCGGAAGAAATCGACGATGCCCCAGGTACACATTCTTCCTGCATTTCTCCAAATATATACTTTCGGTGTCATCTAAACAGTGCGTGCATGTGTGGTATCCCTTGTTTGTCTGTCCTGAAAGGTTACTGAAAGGGGCCAATCGTTGATGGTTACAAACAACAACACATGTAGGTCAAATTCCTCCTGTCTGTGCTCATCCCACACACATACACCTTTTCCATTCCACATTTGTAAAAGCTCTTCAACTAATGGCCTTAGGTACACATCAATGACGTTGCCGGGTTGCTTAGGGCCTTGGATGAGCATTGTCATCATAATGAACTGCCGCTTCATGCACAACCAAGGAGGAAGGTTATAGATACATAGAGTCACGGGCCAGGTGCTATGATTGCTGCTCTGCTCCCCAAAAGGATTAATGCCAGTTGCGCTTAAACAAAGCCATACGTTCCTTGTGTCACCTGCAAAGTCCCCCCACATTCTCTCAATTTTTCTCCAATGTGACCCGTCAGCGGGTGCTCCCAACTTCCCGTCTTTCTTACGGTCCTCTTTGTGTCGTCGCATCAACTTGGCATGCTCTTTGTTTCTGAACAGACGTTTCAACTGTGGTATTATAGGAGCATACCACATCACCTTGGCAGGAACCCTCTTCCTGGGGCGCTCGCCCTCAACATCACCAGGGTCATCTCGTCTGATCTTATACCGCAATGCACCGCATACCGGGCATGCGTTCAAATCCTCATACTCACCACGGTAGAGGATGCAGTCATCAGGGCATGCATGTATCTTCTGCACCTCCAATCCTAGAGGGCATAGAACCTTCTTTGCTTCGTACGTACTGTCGGGCAATTCGTTATCCTTTGAAAGCTTCTTCTTCATTATTTTCAGTAGCTTCACAAATCCGTTGTCAGATACACCATTGTCTGCCTTCCATTGCAGCAATTCCAGTGTGGTACCGAGCTTGTGTTGTCATCTTCGCAATTAGGGTACAACCCTTTTTTGTGATCCCCTAACATGCGATCGAACTTTAACTTCTCCCTTTCACTTTGGCATTTTCTCTTTGCATCAACAATGACCCGGTGAAAATCATCATCGAGCACATCGTCTGGTTCTCTTGATCTTTAGCTCCCCCCGTTGCAGTATCACCGTATTCAGGGGGATAGTTGTCATCATCCTATTCTTCTTTGTTGTCTTCCATCATAACCCCTCTTTCTCCGTGCTTGGTCCAAACATTATAGTGTGCCATGAAACCCTTCTCAAGTAGGTGGACGTGAAGGGTTTGCAAGTCAGAGTAATCCTTCGTATTCCCACAGACAGGGCATGGACAATACATAAAACCATTCTGCTTGTTTGCCTCAGCCACTTCGAGAAAATGATGCAGGCCCTCAATATACTCGGAGGTGCGTCTGTCACCGTACATCCATTGCCGGTTCATCTGCGTGCATTATATAATTAAGTGTATCGAAAACCATTACAGAACATCATGAATAGAGAAGTGACAGAATTAATACAAGTTCATCATCACATTAAAACCAAAGTACAATAGTGATCAAATGTTATTACTAAAAAATACATAAAGTTCATACATAGTTCTCATAGAACAACATATAGCTCTCTAGAGCATCTAATTAAAACATACACTGAAACTAGGTAAAACATTTCAATGCAACAACAAATGCGATCATAATCGCAACTAAGGTAACAATTGATCCAACGGCATAATGATACCAAGCCTCAGTATCAATGGCATATTTTCTAATCTTTCTAATCTTCAAGCGCATTGCATCCATCTTGATCTTGTGATCATCGACGACATCCGCAACATGCAACTCCAATTACATCTTCTCCTCCTCAATTCTTTTCAAATTTTTCCTCAAGTAATTATTTTCTTTTTCAACTAAATTTAACCTCTCGACAAGAGGGTCGGTTGGAATTTCCGGTTCAGATTCCTCCTAGATAAAAAACAACTATGTCACGTTGGTCGGCATAATTCTCATAAACACTAAATGAAACAAATAGTTATAAAAGATAATATACCACATCCGAATCATAGACAGGACGAGGGCAGACAGGGGCGGATACCAAAACCATGGCACTATATAATAACAAATAATAATAAAATTAAGAAAATTATACAAGTGTCTATCTAAATCATACAAGTAAGATTTTTTTTCTTTTTGAAAGAAGATAAGAACAAGAGGCTCACCGCGGTGGTGCCGGTGACGAGATCGGCGCAGGCGATCGACGGCGGTGAGGATGGGGACGGGACGAGACGGACCGCCAAACCTAGACAGATCTTGAGGAAAATGGAGCTTGGAGGTCGAGCTTGGAGAGGAGAAAGCTTAAGTGTGGCTCAGGCATTTCATCGAACACCTCATGTGCATGCATAGAAGGGAGAACAGAGCAGCGCATGCACACCTCCCACATGGCCAAAAAACAGAGGAGAGGGTGGGCAGAGGCGTGTGAAAATCCTTATGGTGATTCCCGAGTGGGGGGTGTGCTTGCTAGGTCTAGAAGTGCAGCTTTGCTAGGGCATGATCCCGCCGACAAGGGCCATGATGGAGGACAACAAGGTGAAGGCATCGCTGAGTGGATCCATGAGGTAGTTTCGGCGATGGTGATTTGCGAGGTGGTTGCAACGGTGCACATATGAAAACCAGATTGCGTTCAAGTGTCCCTCTCTTTCCTATCGACCAGGATCGAATGAGGTGTATCATAGACTGTAAGCAGGAAAGGTCCTTGTCCACTGGTGTGGCCAGGCTACGGCTCTCTCAGCGTGAAGATCCAACTTGTGAAACATCGCTAGACAATATAGGTTACTGTCAGTGACAAATTCGATGACAAGTATGTGTATACTCCTCGCGAAAACCCGCGATCTTCCCTCTCGGTATTTTGGGTATTGTTGGCGTGTGAGCGACATGTTCTTGTTCAAGGTGTTGAAGCTTGACTTCGGTGATGAAAGTCTCATGTAAGACCTTGGTTGAACCTGTCAACATCGACACATGTACACTAATCTTTTCTTGAGGGCTTTGCCTGTAGCATAGTTTCTTTTTTTGTTCAGTCCTATATCATATTTTTTGTGGTAGGATTGTGGAGATCATATCACGAGGGCGAGAATTTTGGATGGCCTCAGGTTTTCCATTTTTACGTAAGCCGATTCGTTCCGCATCAATCCTACGCTTCACATACTTAAATACCCCATAATATAGGTTTAACAAATAACCAATGATATAAGGCTGTGTGCATATTTGATGGAGAGACGAGGTGTTATCCTCTTTTCCAAAAGAAAAATGTTTTATGGTGTTTTTGCGGTCAAATATTTACAGTGAGCAAATGAGCAGTCCGAGTGTTCGATCATACACTCGATGTGACCACGAGCTACATGCCAGCGCCTGACATCTTAGAGCATCTCCAGCCGCGCCCCCAACAGGCCCCCTCAGGCCACTTTTTCGGCGTTGGTGCCAAAAAAAGCCCCAGTCGCGTCCTCAGGACGCCGAAAAGCGCCGGTTCGGCCCTTTTTCCGCCCGGCGGTCACAGGCCGAACCCGGCGCACTGGAGGGCCATTGGGGGCTCCGGCGCAAGGGAAAAGCGCAGCTGGCCCACACCGTCAGGTGAAAAGTCAAGATTTTCTTCCCCGACTCGCCTCCCGCCCCCCGCGCCCTCGGCTGCCACTAGCTATATCCCGGTGCCGCCCGCTGCCCTTCACCGCTAGATAGCCATTCCCCGCCGGAAAAATAGCAGAGGTTCGCCGCGGCAGTCCCTCCAACAACAGCTGGGCGTTTCCGGCCGCTGTTTCCGGCCGCGGAGGGGCAGTTTAGCGGCGGGTACACGCCCACCGGGCGCAAGGTGTTCGGCGATTTTCCTGCCTCGGCGATGGACTCGGATGACGAGGAAGCGCTCGCCGCGCTGCTGGAGGAGGAAGCCGAGGCTGACGTCCAGGAAGAAGAACATCTCATGGTGCTCGCCGCCCTCGCCCAGCTGCTAGCGAGCAATGAAAAGCCGCGGCGAGGTGGCTCGGCGCCGGGGCGGGTGAAAGCAAAGAACCGGCATCGTCTCGAAGGCTACTGCATGCTCTACTCCGACTACTTCGCCGATGCTCCACTTCACGGCGAGAAAACATTTCGGCGCCGTTATCGGATGAGCCGAAAGCTCTTCCTCAGGATTGTTAATTCCATCCGGAAGTTCGACAACTACTTCAAGTGCAAGATGGATTGCACCGGCAAACTTGGATTCACCTCGATCCAGAAGTGCATGACAGCGATGAGGATGCTTGCATACGGTGCTCCCGGTGATTCACTCGACGACTATGGGCGCATGGCCGAGTCCACCAGCATAGAGTGTTTCTACAAGTTCTGTCGGGCAGTGGTGGCTGTGTTTGGACTGCAATACTTGAGAACACCCAATGCGGAAGACACTGTTCGGATCTTAGCACAGAATGCAGCAAGAGGATTTCCTGGGATGCTTGGAAGCATCGACTGTATGCATTGGAAATGGAAAAATTGCCCATTTGCTTGGCAGGGGATGTACAAAGGCGCCAAAGGGGGTTGCAGTGTGGTACTTGAGGCGGTGGCCACACAGGACCTCTGGATTTGACACTCCTTCTTTGGTATGCCAGGAACTCACAATGACATCAACGTGCTGCAGTGCTCTCCTGTCTTTGCCAAGCTTGTTGAAGGTCATTCTCCTCCGGTGAATTTCGAGATCAATGGGCGGCATTACAACAAGGGGTACTATCTAGCTGATGGCATCTATCCGAGATGGTCGACATTTGTGAAGACCATCTCAAACCCTGTGGTAGGACGCAAGAAAGCCTGGTTTGCGAAGATTCAGGAGGCTTGCAAGAAGGATGTCGAGCAGGCATTTGGTGTGCTCCAATCTCGATTTGCTGTTGTCCGGTACCCCGCTCAGACCTGGTCGAAAGATCAAATGTGGGAGATCATGACTTGCTGTGTCATCTTGCACAACATGATCATCGAAAGCGAGCAAGAAGACCCCGTGTTTGACACTGAACCATACTAGAGGTAAGGCCCTCTAGCCGAAGTTGATCACCAGCTACCGGCAACCTGGACTGCCTACCTCAGTATGCGTCAGGAGATCCGAGACCCACAGGTGCATCATCAGCTGCAGCATGATCTGGTGGAGCACCTATGGATGCTCAAGGGTGACGCCGGGCGCGACGTGTGATGAAATACGAATTTTTATTTGTTGAACTATATAACTTGTATTGAACTATTTGTTGTTGTACTATTTTGTTGAAGTATTTGATTTTTCTGTGATGAAATATGTGATAAAAATATTTAAATGTTCATAATTCAAAGCCGAGCCACAGCGAACCACGCCGAATATGGGCCTATTCTCGCCCATATGGGCCCTTTATTCCCCGAAAGTGGGTCGAAAAGTGGGCTAATTTCGACGCCTGGGGGCGACGGTTGGACGCAAAACCGCCCCCAGCGCGGATTTAGCGCCGGCTCGCCCCAGAGGGAGAATTTTATGCATCGGGGGGGGGGTCGGGCAACGGCTGGAGATGCTCTTAGAAGCACTGCAACATTCGCCGGATGATTCTACAAGAGCTTCCGCGTGCAGAACAGTGCTCCCTTGTCATGGTAACTGGTACCGGCAATGGCAATGCTTAGTTGCACGATGCACTCACACGATGACCACTGTGATCGTGTTGTTCTCTGCGGGGCACTGGCTACCGCCAATGCCGCCGTCGCCGCCCTTCGCGGGAGCGCCCATGATCACCGGCCGCCTGCACGTCGGACACGCGCTGTGAGACACCAGCCATGCGTCGACGCACCGGACGTGGAACCCGTGCCCGCACTGCGGCAGCACGCGCACCTTCTCGCCGTCGACGAACTCCCCGAGGCATATGGCGCACACGTCGTCGATGTCCTCCCCGGAGCCGTACACCTCCACGGGGAGGCTCCTCAGCACGCGCCTCTTGATGCCGCTGCCGCTGCAGGCCACCCGCTCCGTCGCCCCGGCCTGGCCGACGGCGACCGCGGCTCCTCGCCCCACGTACCGGAGCGCGCACCGCGCCAGCGAGTTGAGCCCGATGGCGAACAGCAGCGCGAAGAAGAGCGCGGCAAGGATGATCACCACGTTGGTGTCGAAGGCCGAGCCCGCACTCGTCGGCGCCCCCGCGCCTCCCCCGTGTCCGTGGGCGTGGTCGTGGAGAGCAGCCAGCCCCGCGGCGATGCTCGACGTCGGCGCCTCCGAATCAGGACGACCCATGCTACTGTTGATGAAATTAATCAGAGAGAGACGTCGGTCCACCCAACGCTGGATGTTTCAAACTATTCTAAGTCGATTGATGCCTGTGCTAAGCAAGCTGCTATTCGTGTTCGTCTGTCACTCTCTGCTCTGTTCGGGGATTATATATAAGAGGGCGCGGTCGCTGCGTCCGCCATTGTTTTGTGGGGTGGTGTTCCGTGAGTGTACTTTGTAAAAAGGCGCTCCCCGGCCAAGCCAAGTTGCACCCTGCAGCTAGGCAGCTGAGTTGTTTGTTGCAGGGATAGGGACACGCGCGGGTGAAGGGGGCTAGTGCGGACGCACGAACACCGTTTGGTCGCTCGGGAGGCAAAGCGGGCAGCAAGATATTTGGACGGCGAACTTGCCGTCTGCGGGCGAACAGGCGCTCTACTAGCAAGCTTCCGTCTTGGCGGGTGTGTGCGCCGTCCTTCTTGCAATAAGGAAAAAAAATGAGGTGGCAGTGTGGAACTAGGAAAACGTAACTTTATACTGAGATAAGATTAGAGGAAAACGTAAGCTCTTCGGATTATTTTTTATGTTCACGCGATGGTAATTAGCACACTGCATCGCTTCTTTTCGACAAAGAGAACATATGAATATCACGAAGATACCGATTTCACCCGGTCTTTATACCAACAAAATGTCTAAGAGCATCAAGGATATACAAAGACAAAAGAAAAAGGACACAAGAAAAAAGACCCGTCACACTGATGAATCACTAGCATCAGCAGCACTCTAACCACCACCAAAGACAACACCTGAAATACAAAAAAGGTTCTTCAAAAGCAACGCCTCCAAGAAAAAAATAATGCACAAGAATAATCATTGCCTGGTATAAGATAATGGGTTTTCACCCTGGAGAAAGTCCAAATTCACCCAAAAACAATGCCTTCAACACTGCATGCTTCTAGCCGTGCTCAACCTTGGTAACAGCATAAAAATAATTGGATGACGACGCATCAGATAAGTCTCGAAGATCCTATCTCTGACGGTGAAAGCTCAGCGTTAGTGGCACGACTGTGGGTGTACGTGGTGCGCGACCCCACAGCGTGTTAAAAATGGACAAGTATGCCAACTCAAAAAAGAGGTAAGGAGTAAAAAGGAGCGAGCGCATATGCGCACCTTCTCTTAGTACATTCAAGATTAAAATGTCATGAGTACTCCCTCCGTCCCATATTACAGTATGTTTTAAACTTTGTTTCGATACACCCCTTCCTAGAGAAGTTTACGGATTTCAATTTGGATTAAAGCTGAAGATTAGAAGGTAACCCTTCAATCAAAGATGAAACACCCTCGTAGGTTCTTGTAAACTTTTACACTGCGATAACATCCTAGGAGCACTGTACAAAAAAAGGAGCTCGGATTTTGTTGCAGCTTTGGACATTTTTAGCTCCATTTTTGTTTTCTTGTTACGAGCTTCTCCGATGTCATCTCTAAGAAAAAAAATATAAGCACCTAGAAGAGTCTTTCAACTCTGACAAGTGAAAATTTCAGTTTTTTTTAAAAATATTTATTCAAATTCACTATTCCCTCAGGTGCATCTCGGGGGCAGATGCAGCCGAGCTCCGCAACGCCGCTCTCGCTCTTATCTACGTATTGTACATCGGAAGGGTGTGGGTTACATGGTGCCCATCCTCACCGGGTCCCAAATTTTTTTAGCAAAAGCGCATGCTTTGTTTCCGTGGATACGAAAGGATCTGCCATGATATCGTACATGGCACCGTGACTGAAGTTGATCTGGTTTTCTTGGTATGGTCGGCATCCATGTGGGGAGTTTATTATCGTACACACTTTGCGGCGGGGAGAGCTTAAGATAACAAGTAGGTTACCGGCTAATGGGCGCACGAGCGAAAGCAATAGTGATTGATAGCTAATATAATAGCAGTAGTGCTATGTTTATTTTGCGTGCACTTTCCAGGTATCTTGTATCCAAGGTTTTGGAAGCAAGTGCGCATGCAGCCATGTAGGTATCGTAGACTGATTAGCAATGTATTCCAGGCTCCACTTTAGCCGAATGATTAGAGAGACGCTAATTTGTTAAACACGGAGTGAATGGTTTAGGGTTATCTGTCCCATAAAGTTGCGCCAAGCAGTTAAACCTCAGAGTTGTGCGAATACACAAGCAAATATCTTCCAGGTCATAAAGGTACAGATGCAAAAAATCTCCCGTCGCAAATATCTTGATCCACGCTGTTCTTTTGAAAACGATTCAGAGCAAACTTGTTTACATACTCCCTTTGCCAAGATATCTGCACTTTTAATAGTTTGACATACTTGTTTTTAAGCGCTTCGGAACAAGAGTTGTTCAAGCCGACCATCTAAAGCTGCACCTGCTAATATCTTCTTTTGAGCAAATGCCAGTTTCTTAACTATACATAGGATAGTTGTTTGACTTACCTTTCTAATAAAGATGCACACCCGGCAAGTATCCCGCCTCTAATCTATCACTCCCATGGGCCTGCATATGCTAATGCATTTTAGCATTTGCTGCCACCAGTGAATGGAGATGGTGGACATGGTTCCACCTCTATGAACGTAGCAGATTGTGCATTGCCAGTGCATCACATGGCATAAAATATTGTTCTTATTAGACAGTGTGATATATAGTCAGTTGTATCTTACTGGCATTCCCCTTCACTTCGGTAATCTTGGCATAGAAATATGTTTAGTTCATCACAAGATATGGCAAATTCATGTATGGGCATGGCAGCCTGGGCTGCAGCTCACTAGCCCATAGTGGTACGTGACAGTGAGATACGTATCATATCAGTACAGCAGTACAAAGGCTCCGAGTCCAGCTGGTAAGTGCCCTCCACATATCCCTTGAGAAGTCAGAGGGAAAGAGTAAGCAAACATGTTACTTAGCCTACTTGTTTTTGAAAGGTTCACAGGAGAGTTGTTCAATTTATCTTTCCCATAAAGATACATCTAACAAATATCATAATTCTAACATATTATTTCCAATGGCTAGTGCCACGCATTTGGTGCCTTGAATGAATGGACGCAGATGATCTATGTTTCTGCCGGGACGTCTCCAGCGATAGTGCATCGGTGGGATTTTCATGAGTTGGTTTCTTATATGACTTCTGCTTCGGTCTCCAAACACATCAACGGATATCCCTCTATGCCCCTTCATAATAAAGAGTATGATGGTCTTTTAAAAAAATACGTTATCCAGTATGGACCAGCCCACTAGCGAAGATTTAAAAGGCCGGCCCATTAGCGAACACTTAAAATAAATATATGGCGCATCGGTGGGATTTTCATGAGTTACTCCTCAGAGCAACTAGTTGACGAGCGCTCATTCGGGAGCCTCACAATGATCATTGGGGGTGGGCTGAGAGCACGCCACTTCTCTCTCAGCCGTCGCCACGTGTCGCGCTCTGGGCGCTCTCTCCCGATATTTTTTATTTTTTCGCATGTGTTTTGGCTTTTAAAACTTTTTTCTTTTTTTTTCTTTTGGTTTTTCACCGTCTTTCTTAGCTTTTGGATAAATAAATTAGAAAAGATTGCATGAAAAAACACGCTTTTTTGGCTTCCGCGAGAGGTATGGTTTTGCTTCCATGAGAGGCACAACCATGCCTCTCGGAAACGAAAAAAGACGCATTTTCTGGGGTTTTTTTCTTCCACGAGAGGCACGGCCATGCCTCTCGGAAATGAAAAAAACTGCTTCTTTTTTTCCCTTCCGCGAGAGGCACGGTTTTGCTCCCACTACAGGCACGGTTGTGCTTTCACGAGAGACACGGCCGTGCCTCTCGGAAACAAAAAAATGTGTTTTCTGCTTTTTCTTTTGCTACCTTGAGAGGTCCGGTTGTGCTTTCACGAGAAGCATGGCCGTCCCTCTCGAAAACGGAAAAAATAACACGTTTTGTTTTTTTTTGTTTCACGAGAGGCACGGTTTTGCTTCCGCAAGAGGCACGGTTGTGCTTTCGCAAAAGGTACGGCCGTGCCTCTTTCGGGAAGGGAAAAAACATACTCCCGGTTCGGATTTTCTGTTGGATTTTAAAAAAAAAGTTCGTCAAAACCTATCAACATGGGACCCAGTTTTGAAGATCTCACCGCGAGGAGTCTAATGTTGAAAACGGTTCGAGATTTGGAAGCATGGTTTAAGAGGTCAAACGTTTTGAATAAATGGATGTACAGAAAAAGGGAAAACTGCCAGGTTGTGACAAGTGGCGTGCATGCAGTGCGCCACTTGTCGTAACCCGAGGAGGTGGGAGTGATCTTTAAAAGCAGGTACGCATGCCCATAGTAGACATACATGTCATGTTTGAACGATTTGGACACCGTATGAAAGTTATGACACGTCCAGCCATTTTATCGGTCTATTTTAACCGAGAAAACTCAAGAAAATGCAAAAAATTATTGAAAACCAAAACAACTTGGCATGGTTCCTAGACTTGGTCGTACAAGTCCATGGAAAAAATTAGGTTCATTTCAAGAATGTCAAGGAACAATGTGCTCTAAGACCGAGCCTTCTTGCAAAATTTGTGGACATTTTAAGGATGTACAAAAATTGGCCCTCGGTTCAATGGCTAGAAGGCTCGTCTTAGAGCACATTGTTTCTCGACATTCATAAAATGACCCCAACTTTTTCCATGGACTTGTATGACCAAGTCTAGGAACCATGCCAAGTTGTTTTGGTTTTCGACAAATTTTGCATTTTCTTGAGTTTTCTCGGTCAAAAAAGACCGATAAATGGTCGGACGAATCATAACTTGCATACAGTAATCGTCCAAACATTCCTTCTAGCCAACATGGTCTACTTTTGTACATTCATAAGATGTCAACAAATTTTGCAAGAAGGTGGGCATGCACATGATAGGCATCCATGTCAGGTTTGCGATATTCACGATATCGTATGCAAGTTGAGACATGTCCGGCCATTTATCAGCCCTTTTGACTTCGAAAACTCTAAAACATGCAAAATTTGTCAAAAACAAAAACCTTAGCATGATACCTTTTAATTGTTCCTAGAGGCGATGTCGAGAAACAACGTGCCCTCAGACGAGCCTTCTCACCTACCTGAACACCCTCCATTCAACATATTCTGTTTTTGGACATCTTTCAAATGACCCCTACTTTTGCAAGCAGGTGGCATGCCAATGGTAGGCACCTATGACAGGTTTGAACGATTTCCAACACCGTATGCAAGTTGCGACATGTCCGCCCATTTAGCGGCCTTTTTAACCAACAAAAACTCCAGAAAATGCAATATTTGTCGAAAACCCGAATAACATGGCATGGTGCCTTTAATTGGTCGTAGAAGGCCATGGAAAAATTAGGGTAATTTCAAAGACGTCGAGAAACAACGTGATCTCAGGCGGGGTCCTCTAGCACCCGAACACCCTCCATTCAATATGGTCTACTTTTGGACATCTTCTAAATGACCCCAACTTTTTCAAGAAGGTGGACATGCCCATGGTAGATATCCATGTTAGATTTGAATGATTTCCGACACCGTATGCGACACGTCCGGCCATTTATCGGTCTTTTTTAACTGAGAAAACTTCAGAAAAATTAAAACTTATCAAAAAACAAAAAAAAATGTGTCATTTCAAGGATGTCGAGAAACAACATGCTCTCGGACGGAGCCTTTTGGCCTACCTAAACACCCTCTATTCAACATGGTCTACTTTTAGACATGCTTGAAATGATCCTAACTTTTGCAACCAGGTGGACATGCCCAAGGTAGATATCCATGTCAGGTTTGAACGGTTTCCGACACTGCCTACAAGTTACGACACATCCGGCCATTTATTGGCCTTTTTGACGGAGCAAACTATAGAAACAACAAAATTTGTTGAAAACCAAAATACTTGGCATGGTGCCTTGAATTGGTCATACAAGCCAATGAAAAAAATTAGACTCAGTTAATGCATGTCGAGAAACGATGGGCATACCCAGACATTCTTGAAATGACCCCAAATTTTGCGAGCAAATGTGCATGCCCATTGTAGGCGTCTATGCTAGGTTTCAAGAAAAAAAGTATTTAAATATGTAATTAAAAATATTCTTTAAGTTTAACATAACTAATAAATACAAAGCGCTAAAAGTGAAAACAGTAAATGCATTTTTAATATAATTTAATAAAAATTTGAAGGAAATAAGAATTTAAAATTATAATTTAAAATAGTTACTTAAAACTGTTATTTTGATATTATGAACAATATTTTAATTTTTGGAACAGGTTTCGCAAAGAATAATAAAGTGCACAAAAGAGAAAATAAACTAATGAAAAAAGATCAGAAAAACAACAAAATAGAAGAAGAAAAATTAGATTAGTCCTTGATCCAACTAGGATTCAAAAAAATGATCATCGATTAAAAAACTATCCGTATTTTCAAAATTCCTTCACTAATTCAACACATGTTTCCTTTTTTCAAACTTGTTTAGAAACAAAAAAATCACGAAATTTCAAATATGTTCTTGTTTCTTGAAACATTCTACACAAATAAAAAAATGTTCAAGAAAATGCATAAATTTTTTGTATTTTTGTAAAACTTATAAATTCCAAATTTGTTTTATTTTTCGAAAAAATCACAAATTGTTAATCTTCAAAACTATGTTCGCCCTTTTTTAAGAGTGTTCATGTTTTTCTAAAAATATATGTACAATTTTTTGAAATGCGTATACTTATATCTTTTTTAACAA
This sequence comes from Triticum aestivum, assembly GCF_018294505.1. Taxonomy (NCBI): domain Eukaryota; kingdom Viridiplantae; phylum Streptophyta; class Magnoliopsida; order Poales; family Poaceae; genus Triticum; species Triticum aestivum. Next base: position 400,235,655 of record NC_057796.1, on the reverse strand, counting down.
TATTTGAGAAGGCGAATTTTTAGAAATTTCGAACAAATTCATGTGGGTGACACCATCTATCTGGGGAGCTCTTAGTCAGCGCTTTAAGCGTTTGTTAGGAAGTTAGCACGCGCACGCATGTCAGCAGGCTGCAGCCCAATATTTCGCCAGATTGCTCGCCAGATTCGCACCCTCGCTCGGTTTGCCCTCTAGCTTTGAAAAAAGTTCACAAGTTTGAAAAATAGTTCATGAATTTCAGAATTGTTCATCAATTAAATTTTGAAAAGTTCATGCATTGGAAGAAGTTTGCGACTTTCAAAATTATTACGAGTTAATTTTTTAAAAAGATCATGAATTTGGAAAAAAATTCATGTATTTTGAAAAAGTTCGCAAGGTTGAAAAAAGTTTACAAATTTGAAAATTGTTTATGAGTTATAATTTTAACACGTTCATGAAGTCAAAATATGTTTACAAGTTTGGGAAATTTTCCCAAATTTGGAAAAGTTTTAGCATTCAAAAAAAATGTTTCACGAAGTTTTAACACGTTCATCTAGCCTCCACCGTGCGCTACTCCACCGGCTACTGTTCAACCAACCCTCTCCACGGGCTCCTGTTCAACCACCCCTCCACAGGCTACTGTTCATCCAGCTCTCCACCGTCTACTGTTCATCCTGCCCTCCACGGGGTGGTCCTGTTCATCCTGCCCTCCACGGGGTCCTGTTCATCCAGCCCCAACCGGCTCGATCGATCGGGGTACTGTTCATCCAGAGGCAACACCACGGGGTCCTGTTCATCCACCCCCACCGGGAACTATTCATCCACCCCCCACCCCCCCCGCAACGCTCACTGTTCATCCAGAGGCAGCATCGATCGGCTTCAGTTAGCAGCAGCAGCGAAGGAATCGCTCGATCGGGTTCAGTTAACAACCATCAATCGATCGCTCGGGTTCAGTAACGCGTAGCCTGCAGTGCAATCGCTCGGGTTCAGTTAGAGCCCAATGCCTCGCACCCACGCGCGTGCGTGTACGAGAGAAACGCGCATCGCTCGGCTCCGACCACCCACCGTAACCGGGAACACCCCGATGTTTTCCTCGCCCTCGCTTCTACCACGGTTTTTTCCGTCATCGACGGCCCAAAGAATGTCATGCAGCTGCGTCTCTGGCCCGCCCAGGACGAAAAGCCCATTTTCTGTCATGATTTTTTGTCATAGAAGTAGGACCCCACCACATCTATGATGATATCAGGTTTTGTCACAATTATCGTCATAGAAGTGCCATAAGTATGAAAGAAAAGATTTTCGTTCGGTCCAAAATGTCACGGATGTGTCTTTTTTTTGTAGTGTGAATATCATGAGAAGTTTGATACTTGATAAGTGTTTTGAGATATAAAGGTGGTAATATTAGAGTGTGCTAGTTGAGTAAATGTGAAATTGAGAAATACTTGTGTTAAGCTTGGCAAGTCCTGTAGCATGCACGTATGGTAAAAGTTGTGTGACAAACTTGACGCATAAGGTGTTCTTTTATTGCTTTCCATATAAGTGGCGGTCGGGGACGAGCGATTGTCTTTTCCTACCAATCTATCCCTCTAGGGGCATGCGTAGTAGTACTTTGCTTCGAGGGCTAATAAACTTTTGCAATAAGTATATGAGTTCTTTATGACTAATGTGAGTCCATGGATTATACGCACTCTCACCCTTCCACAATTTCTAGCCTCTACGGTACCGTGCATTGCCCTTTCTCACCTTGAGAGTTGGTGCAAACTTCGCCGGTGCATCCAAACCCCGTGATATGAAACACTCTATCACACATAAACCTCCTTATATCTTCCTCAAAACAGCCACCATACCCAACTATCATGGCATTTCCATAGCCATTCCGAGATATATTGCCATGCAACTTTCCACCGTTTCGTTTATTATGACACGCTTCATCATTGTCATATTTCTTTGCATGATCATGTAGTTGACATTGTATTTGTGGCAAAGCCACCATTCCTAATTTTTTATACATGTCACTCTTGATTCATTGCATATCCCGGTACACCGCCGGAGGCATTCACATAGAGTCATATTTTGTTCTAAGCGTTGAGTTGTAAGTAATTAAAAGTGTGATGATCATCATTATTAGAGCATAATCCCATGTGAGGAAAGGATGATGGACTATGATTCCCCCACAAGCCGGGATGAGATTCCGGACTAAGAAAAAAAAGAGGCAAAAAAAGAGAAGGCCCAAAAAAATGAGAGAAAAAGAGAGAAGGGACAATGTTACTATCCTTTTTCCACACTTGTGCTTCAAAGAAGCACCGTGATCTTCATGATAGAGAGACTCCTATGTTGTCACTTTCATATACTAGTGGGAATTTTTCATTATAGAACTTGGCTAGTATATTTCAATGATGGGCTTCCTCAAAATGCCCTAGGTCTTCGTGAGCAAGCAAGTTGGATGCACACCCACTTAGTTCCTTTTGTTGAGCTTTCATATATTTATAGCTCTAGTGCATCTGTTGCATGGCAATCCCTACTCCTCACATTGACATCAATTGATGGGCATCTCCATAGCCTATTGATTAGCCGCGTCAATGTGAGACTTTCTACCTTTTTGTCTTCTCACATAACCCCCATCATTATACTTTATCCCACCCATAGTGCTATATCCATCGCTTGCGCTCATGTATTGCGTAAGGGTTGAAAAGGCTGAAGCGCGTTAAAAAGTATGAACCAATTGCTCGGCTTGTCATCGGAGTTATGCATGATGAGAACGTTTTGTGTGACGAAATTGAAGCATGGCCTAACTATATGATTTTGTAGGGATAAGCTTTCTTTGGCTATGTTATTTTGATAAGACATAATTGCTTGGTTAGCACGTTTGAAGTATTATTGTTTTTTATGTCAACATTAAACTTTTATCTTGAATCTTTCGGATCTAAATATTCATGCCACAATAAAAAGAATTACATTGAAAATTATACTAAGTAGCATTCCACATCAAAAATTCTGTTTTTATCATTTACCTACTCGAGGACGAGCAGTAATTAAGCTTGGGGATGCTTGATACGTCTCCAACGTATCTATAATTTTTTATTGTTCCATGCTATTATATTATCTGTTTTGGATGTTCAATGGGCTTTATTATACACTATTATATTATTTTTGGGACTAACCTATTAACCGGAGGCCCAGCCCAAATTGATGTTTTTTGCCTATTTTAGTGTTTCGAAGGAAAGGAATATCAAACGGAGTCCAAACGGAATGAAACCTTCGGGAACGTGATTTTTGAAACAAACGTGATCCAGAGGACTTGGAGTGGACGTCAAGCAATCAACAAGGAGGCCACGAGGCAGGGAGGCGCGCCCTGCCCCCCGGGCGTGCCCCTACCCTCGTGGGCCCCTCGTAGCTCTCCTGACCGACTTCTTTCGCCTATATATACTCATATAGCCTGGAAACAACAGAAGAGGAGCCGAAACCCTATTTCCACCGCCGCAACCTTCTGTACCCGTGAGATCCCATCTTGGGGCCTTTTCCGGCACTCCGCCGGAGGGGGCATTGATCACGGAGGGCTTCTACATCAACACCATCGCCTCTTCGATGGTGTGTGAGTAGTTTACCTCAGACCTTCAGGTCCATAGTTATTAGCCAGATGGCTTCTTCTCTCTCTTTGGATCTCAATACAAAGTTGTCCTCGATTCTCTTGGAGATCTATTTGATGTAATCTTCTTTTGCGGTGTGTTTGTCGAGATCCGATGAATTGTGGGTTTATGATCAAGATTGTCTATGAACAATATTTGAATCTCCTCTAAATTCTTTTATGAATGATTTGTTATCTTTGCAAGTCTCTTCAAATTATCAGTTTGGTTTGGCCTATTAGATTGATCTTTCTTGCAATGGGAGAAGTGCTTAGCTTTGGGTTCAATCTTGCGGTGCTCGATCCCAGTGACAGTAGGGGAAACGACACGTATTGTATTGTTGCCATCGAGGATAAAAAGATGGGGTTTATATCATATTGCTTGAGTTTATCCCTCTACTTCATGTCATCTTGCTTACAGTGTTACTCTGTTCTTATGAACTTAATAATCTAGATGCATGTTGGATAGCAGTCGATGTGTGGAGTAATAGTAGTAGATGCAGGCAGGAGTCGGTCTACTTGTCGTGGACGTGATGCCTATATACATGATCATACCTAGATATTCTCATAACTATGCTCAATTCTATCAATTGCTCGACAGTAATTTGTTCACCCACCGTAATACTTATGCTATCTTGAGAGAAGCCACTACTGAAACCTATGGCCCCCGGGTCTATTTTCCATCATATTAATCTCCCAACAACTAGCAATTTCTGGCGCCGTTTATTTTGCTTTCTTTACTTTTAGTCTTGATCATAAAAGTACCAAAAATATTATCTTATCATCTCTATCAGATCTCACTTTTGCAAGTGGTCGTGAAGGGATTGGCAACCCCTTTATCGCGTTGGTTGCAAAGTTCTTATTTGTTTGTGTAGGTACGAGGGACTTGCGTGTGGCCTCCTACTAGATTGATACCTTGGTTCTCAAAAACTGAGGGAAATACTTACGCTACTTTGTTGCATCACCCTTTCCTCTTCAAGGGAAAACCAATGCTGTGCTCAAGAGGTAGCATGGAGCGGGCTGGTGTTCGGCTTGAGTTGCCGCCTCGTCCCGGCCCCGTGGTGGTCGGTCAGCCGCATTGTGTGATGATGGTATGGGCTCCAACGCCTCATCATCGAATTGAGGTAGCAATTTACGTTGTGGGTAACTTTTGGCTGGGCGGTTGAGGCCGTATTCTTCGGCTGCTAGGACGTCAGTCCATCTATCGTTGAGCAGATCTTAATCAGCTTGAAGCTACTGCTGCTTCTTTTCAAGCTCCTTGCAGTGGCTATTAGCCGGCGCTTATAGGGCTCCTGCTCAAGGGGTTCCTCAGGCACGATAAAGTATTCGTTGCCGAGGCTCACCACCTCCTCGGAGAGTGGATGATAACTACCGTCCTCTGAGTCTTCATTTATGGCCTGTTTGCCAGGGCTGACTTGCCCATCCTCCTGATTGTCCTGTTCTGCAGTTTGTTCGTCGTGGTCTTCTACGTCTTCGGCACCGTTCGGAGTATTGTCATCTCCTGTGCCGGTGTTGCTGTCCTTACTGCGGCGTGATTTAGACCGGCGCCGCTGACGCCGGCGCTTTGGTTGTGTCTTAGGGGGGTCATCCTCCCTTGGGTTTTCCTTGTCATCGCCGCTATTATCTTTTGGCGTATCCACCATGTATACGTCGTATGAGGAAGTGGCCGTCCATCGTCCGGTGAACGGTGTGGCTTGGGCCTCCTCTTCTCGGGCATCGTTGTCCATACCGTCGATGTCTTCGGAGTCATAATCGAGTGTGTCGGTTAAGTCGTCGATAGTGGCTATGAAGTGGGTGGCGGGTGGGCAGCAAAATTCTCCATCATCAGCCTCCCGTTCGAACCGGACATAATTCGGCTGTGAGTCTCCCGCCAAGGACAGATTCTTTAATGAGTTTAGCACATCGCCGAAAGGCGAGTGTCGGAAGATGTCTGCGGCGCTGAAATCGAGGATCGATAACCGATCAAGCTCGGCATCCGTGGACGCACATGGTTTGGAACCTGTAGCCGGAAACGAGTCCGGAGTTCCGGTGACACATATATCACATGAGGCTAAGTCTGTGTGCGGCTCCAACGCCGCCGAATCTATGGCCTCCGTGGCAGGGTTGAGCTTCCCATCCTCAGATGGCGCGATACGCTCTGGATCTAAGGCCAGAGTAGTTACAGGAGCTATCTCCTGGATGTGGTTCGATGACAGATTTAAGTCATGTTCATCGAGGTGACAAGGAGCGGCAGTCGCGGTCTCGAATCCGTCGAAGATCAAGTCTCCGCGGATGTCCGCGACGTAATTCAAGCTCCCAAATCTGACCTAATGGCCAGGGGCATAGCTTTCGATCTGCTCGAGATGGCCAAGCGAGTTGGCCCGCAGTGCGAAGCCGCCGAACACGAAGATCTGTCCGGGGAGGAAAGCTTCCCCTTGGACAGCATCGTTGTAGATGATCGAAGGGGCCATCAAACCTTTTGACGATGGCACAGTGGAACTCTCAATGAAAGAACCAATGTCGGTGTCAAAACCGGCGGATCTCGGGTAGGGGGTCCCGAACTATGCATCTAGGATCGATGGTAATAGGAGACAGGAGACACAATGTTTACCCAGGTTCGGGCCCTCCCTATGGAGGTAATACCCTACTTCCTGCTTGATTGATCTTGAGGAATATGAGTATTACAAGAGTTGATCTACCACGAGATCGTAATGGCTAAACCCTAGAGGTCTAGCCTGTATGACTATGGTTATGAATAATCTCTCCATACGGACTAAGCCCTCCGGTTTATATAGACACCGGAGGGATCTAGGGTTACATCAGGTCGGTTACAGAGAAAGGAATCTACATATTTGATCGCCAAGCTTGCCTTCCACGCCAAGGAGAGTCCCATCCGGACACGGGCGTAGTCTTCGGTCTTCGTATCTTCACAGCCCATCAGTCTGACCCATGACTAACAGGCCGGACGCCCGAGGACCCCTTAGTCCAGGATTCCCTCACTGACCAACAGAATTTGAGTCATGTCATTCCTCCACCATGTCACCGAACCCTACCCTAGCTCGGTTGAGAGATCCCATGGCGCACGGACTGTTGGGGAACGTAGTAATTTCAAAAAAATTCCTACGCACACGCAAGATCATGGTGATGCATAGCAACGAGAGGGAGAGTGTTGTCTACGTACCCTCGTAGACCGTAAGCGGAAGCGTTATGACAACGCGGTTGATGTAGTCGTACGTCTTCACGATCGACCGATCCTAGCACCAAAGGTACGGCACCTCCGCGGACTGCACACGTTCAGCTCGGCGACGTCCCACGAACTCACAATCCAGTAGATCTTCGAGGGAGAGCTTCGTCAGCACGACGGCGTGATGACGGTGATGATGAAGTTACCAACGCAGGGCTTCGCCTAAGCACCGCTACGATATGACCGAGGTGTATTATGGTGGAGGGGGGCACCGGACACGGCTAAAAGATCAACTGATCAACTTGTGTGTCTATGGGGTGCCCCCACCCCCGTATATAAAGGAGTGGAGGAGGGGAGGGGCCGGCCCTCTCTATGGCGCACCCTAGGGGAGTCCTACTCCCACCGGGACTAGGATTCCCCCTTCCCTAGTTGGAGTAGGAGAGGAAGGGAAGGAGGAGTAGGAGAGAAGGAAAGGGGGAGTGCCACCCCCCAAACCTATTCCAATTCGGACTCCTGCCCAAGGGGGGCGCACCAGCCCCTTGTGGGCTGGTGTGCTTCCTTCTTATGGCCCATAAGGCCCATAACTTCTCCCGGGGGGTTCCGGTAACCTCCCGGTACTCCGGAAAAATGCCCGAACCACTCGGAACCTTTCCGATGTCCGAATATAGCCTTCCAATATATCAATCTTTACGTCTCGACCATTTCGAGACTCCTCGTCATGTCCGTGATCTCATCCGGGACTCCTAACTACCTTCGGTACATCAAAACAAATAAACTCATATTACCGATCATCACCGAACGTTAAGCGTGCGGACCCTACGGGTTCGAGAACTATGCAGAAATGACTGAGACACGTTTCCGGTCAATAACCAATAGCGGAACCTGGATTCTCATATTGTCTCCTACATATTCTACGAAGATCTTTATCGGTCAAACCGCATAACAACATACGTTGTTCCCTTTGTCATCGGTATGTTACTTGCCCGAGATTCGATCTTCGGTATCTCAATACCTAATTCAATCTTGTTACCGGCAAGTCTCTTTACTCGTTCCGTAATGCATCATCCCGCAACTAACTCATTAGTCACATTGCTTGCAAGGCTTATAGTGATGTGCATTACCGAGAGGGCCCAGAGATACCTCTCCGACAATCGGAGTGACAAATCCTAATCTTGATCTATGCCAACTCAACAAGTACCATCGGCGACACCTGTAGAGCACCTTTATAATCACCCAGTTACATTGTGACGTTTGGTAGCACACAAAGTGTTCCTCCGGTATTCGGGAGTTGCATAATCTCATAGTCATAGGAACATGTATAAGTCATGAAGAAAGCAATAGCAATATACTAAACGATCAAGTGCTAAGCTAACCAAATGGGTCAAGTCAATCACATCATTCTCTAATGATGTGATCCCGTTAATCAAATGACAACTCATGTCTATGGCTAGGAAACTTAACCATCTTTGATTCAACGAGCTAGTCAAGTAGAGGCATACTAGTGACACTCTGTTTGTCTATGTATTCACACATGTACTAAGTTTCATGTTAATACAATTCTAGCATGAATAATAAACATTTATCATGATATAAGGAAATATAAATAACAACTTTATTATTGCCTCTAGGGCATATTTCCTTCAGTCTCCCACTTGCACTAGAGTCAATAATCAGTTCACATCGCCATGTGATTTAACACCAATAGTTCACATCACCATGTGATTAATATCCATAGTTCACATCGTCATGTGGCCAACACTCAAAGGGTCTACTAGAGTCAGTAATCTAGTTCACATCGCCATGTGATTAACACCCAAAGAGTACTAAGGTGTGATCATGTTTTGCTTGTGAGAGAAGTTTAGTCAACGGGTTTGCCAAATTCAGATCCGTATGTATTTTGCAAATTTCTATGTCTACAATGCTTTGCACGGAGCTACTTTAGCTAATTGCTCCCACTTTCAATATGTATCCAGATTGAGACTTAGAGTCATCTGGATCGGTGTCAAAACTTGCATCGACGTACCCTTTACTATGAACCTTTTGTCACCTCCATAATCGAGAAACATATCCTTATTCCACTAAGGATAATTTTGACCACTGCTCAGTGATCTACTCCTATATCACTATTGTATTCCCTTGCCAAACTCAGTGTAGGGTATACAATAGATCTGGTACACAGCATGGCATACTTTATAGAACCTATGGCTGAGGCATAGGGAATGACTTTCATTCTCTTTCTATCTTCTGCCGTGGTCTTGTCAAGGTATGTACTCATTGAAAAAACTTATCAAGCGTCTTGATCTATCTCTATAGATCTTGATGCTCAATATGTAAGCAGCTTCACCGAGGTCTTTCTTTGAAAAACTCCTTTCAAATATTCATTTATGCTTTCCATAAAATTTCTATATTACTTCCGATCAACAATATGTCATTCACATATATTTATCAGAAATGATGTAGTGCTCCCACTCACTTTCTTGTAAATACAGGCTTCACCGCAAGTCTGTATAAAACTATATGCTTTGATCAACTCATCAAAGCGTATATTCCAACTCCGAGATGCTTGCATCAGTCCATAGATGGATCGCTGGAGCTTGCACATTTTGTTAGCACCTTTAGGATCGACAAAACCTTCTAGTTGTATCATATACAACTCTTCTTTAAAAATCCATTAAGGAATACAGTTTTGACATCCATTTGCCAGATTTCATAAAATGCGGCAACAGCTAACATGATTCAGACAGACTTAAGCATCGCTACGGGTGAGAAAGTCTCATCATAGTCAACCCCTTGAACTTGTCGAAAACCTTTTGCGACAATTCGAGCTTTGTAGATAGTAACACTACTATCAGCGTCCGTCTTCCTCTTGAAGATCCATTTATTCTCAATGACTCACCAATCATTGGGCAAGTCAATTAAAGTCCATACTTTGTTCTTATACATGGATCCCATCTCAGATTTCATGGCCTCAAACCATTTCACGGAATCTGGGCTCACCATCGCTTCTTCATTGTTCGTAGGTTCGCCATGGTCAAGTAACATGACTTCCAGAATAGGATTACCGTACCACTCTGGTGCGGATCTTACTCTGGTTGACCTATGAGGTTCGGTAGTAACTTGATTTGAAGATTCATGATCAATATCATTAGCTTCCTCACTAATTGGTGTAGGTGTCACAGGAACCGGTTTCTGTGATGAACTACTTTCCAATAAGGGAGCAGGTACAGTTACCTCATCAAGTTCTACTTTCCTCCCACTCACTTCTTTTGAGAGAAACTCCTTCTCTAGAAAGGATCCATTTTTAGCAACAAATGTCTTGCCTTCGTATCTGTGATAGAAGGTGTACCCAATAGTCTCCTTTGGGTATCCTATGAAGACACATTTCTCCGATTTGGGTTCGAGCTTATCAGGATGAAACTTTTTCACATAAGCATCGCAACCCCAAACTTTAAGAAACGACAACTTGGGTTTCTTGCCAAACCACAGTTCATAAGGTGTCGTTTCAACGGATTTAGATGGTGCCCTATTTAACGTGAATGCAGTTGTCTCTAATGCATAACCCCAAAACGATAGTGGTAAATCAGTAAGAGACATCATAGATTGCACTATATCCAATAAAGTACGATTACGACGTTCGAACACACCATTACGCTATGGTGTTCCGGGTGGAGTGAGTTGCGAAACAATTCCGCATTGTTTCAAATGTAGACCAAACTCGTAACTCAAATATTCTCCTCCACGATCAGATCGTAGAAACTTTATTTTCTTGTTACGATGATTTTCCACTTCACTCTGAAATTCTTTGAACTTTTCAAATGTTTCAGACTTATGTTTCATTAAGTAGATATACCCATATCTACTCAAATCATCTTTGAAGGTCAGAAAATAACGATACCTGCCGCGAGCCTTAACACTCATCGGACTGCATACATCAGTATGTATTATTTCCAACAAGTTTGTCGCTCGCTCCATTGTTCCGGAGAACGGAGTCTTAGTCATCTTGCCCATGAGGCATGGTTTGCAAGCATCAACTGATTCATAATCAAGTGATTCCAAAAGCCCATCAGCATGGATTTTCTTCATGCGCTTTACACGAATATGACCTAAACGGCGGTGCCACAAATAAGTTACACTATCATTATTAACTTTGCATCTTTTGGCTTCAATATTATGAATATGTGTATCACTACGATCGAGATTCAATAAACCATTCACCTTGGGTGTATGACCATTGAAGGTTTTATTCATGTAAATAGAACAACAATTATTCTCTAACTTTAAATGAATAGCCGTATTGCAACAAACATGATCAAATCATATTCATGCTTAACGCAAACACCAAATAACATTTATTTAGGTTCAACACTAATCCCTAAAGTATAGGGAGTGTGCGATGATGATCATATCAATCTTGGAACCACTTCCAACACACATCGTCACTTCACCCTTAACTAGTCTCTGTTCATTCTACAACTCCCGTTTCGAGTTACTAATCTTAGCAACTGAACTAGTATCAAATACTGAGGGGTTGCTATAAACACTAGTAAAGTACACATCAATAACATGTATATCAAATATACCTTTGTTCACTTTGCCATCCTTCTTATCCGCCAAATACTTGGGGCAGTTCTGCTTCCAGTGACCAGTCCCTTTGAAGTAGAAGCACTTAGTCTCAGGCTTAGGTCCAGACTTGGGCTTCTTCACTTGAGCAGCAACTTGCTTGCCGTTCTTCTTGAAGTTCCCCTTCTTCCCTTTGCCCTTTTCTTGAAACTAGTGGTCTTGTCAATCATCAACACTTGATGCTTTTCTTGATTTCTACCTTCTTCGATTTCAGCATCACGAAGAGCTTGGGAATCGTTTCTGTTATCCCTTGCATATTATAGTTCATCACGAAGTTCTAGTAACTTGGTGATAGTGACTAGAGAACTCTCTCAATCACTATCTTATCTGGAAGATTAACTCCCACTTGATTCAAGTGATTGTAGTACTCAGACTTTCTGAGCACATGCTCACTAGCTGAGCAATTCTCCTCCATCTTTTAGGCAAAGTGATTGTCAAAGGTGTCATACCTTTCGACATGGGCATGAGTCTGAAATACTAATTTCAACTCCGGAACATCTCATATGCTCCGTGGCGTTCAAAACGTCTTTGAAGCCCTGATTCTAAGCCATAAAGCATGGTGCACTAAACTATCAAGTAGTCATCATATCGAGCTTGCCAAATGTTCATAACATCTGCATCTGCTCCTGCAATAGGTCTGTCACCTAGCGGTGCATCAAGGACATAATTCTTCTGTGTAGCAATGAACATAATCATCAGATCACGGATCCAATCCGCATCATTGCTACTAACATCTTTCAACTTAGTTTTCTCTAGGAGCATATCAAAAATAAAACAGGCGAGCTAAACGCGAGCTATTGATCTACAACATAGATATGCTAATACTACCAGGACTAAGTTCATGATAAATTTAAAGTTCAATTAATCATATTACTTAAGAACTCCCACTTAGATAGACATCCCTCTAGTCATCTAAATGATCACGTGATTCAAATCAACTAAACCATGTCCGATCATCATGTGATATGGAGTAGTTCTCAATGGTGAACATAACTATGTTGATCATATCTACTATATGATTCACGCTCGACCTTTCGGTCTCCAGTGTTTCGAGTCCATATCTGCATATGCTAGGCTTGTCAAGTTTAACCCGAGTATTCTGCGTGTGCAAAACTGTCTTGCACCCGTTGTATAAGAACGTTGAGCTTATCACACCCGATCATCACGTGGTGTCTCGGCACGACAAACTTTGGCAACGGTGCATACTCAGGGAGAACACTTGTACCTTGAAATTTTTAGTGAGAGATCATCTTATAATGCTATCGTCAATCAAAGCAGAATAAGATGCATAAAGGATAAACATCATATGCAATCAATATAAGTGATATGATATGGTCATCATCATCTTGTGCCTTTGATCTCCATCTCCAAAGCACTGTCATGGTCACCATCGTCACTGGTGCGACACCTTGATCTCCATCGTAGCATCGTTGTCGTCTCGCCAACTATTGCTTCTACAACTATCGCTACCGCTTAGTGATAAAGTAAAGCAATTACATGGCGATTGCATTTCATACAATAAAGCAACAACCATATGGCTCCTGCCAGTTGTCGATAACTCTGTTACAAAACATGATCATCTCATACAATAAAATATAGCATCATGTCTTGACCATATCACATCACAACATGCCCTGCAAAAACAAGTTAGACGTCCTCTACTTTGCTGTTGCAAGTTTTACGTGGCTGCTACGGGCTGAGCAAGAGCCGTTCTTACCTACGCATCAAAACCACAACGATATTTCTTCAAGTTAGTGCTTTTTTAACCTTCAACAAGGACCGGGCGTAGTCACACTCGGTTCAAATAAGTTTGAGAAACCGACACCCGCCAGCCACCTGTGTGCAAAACACGTCGGTAGAACCAGTCTCGCATAAGCGTACGCGTAATGTCGGTCCGGGCCGCTTCATCCAACAATACCGCCGAACCAAAGTATGACATGCTGATAAGCAGTATGACTTGTATCGCCCACAACTCACTTGTGTTCTACTTGTGCATATAACATCTACGCATAAACCTGGCTCGGATACCACTGTTGGGGAACGTAGTAATTTCAAAAAAAAATCCTACGCACACGCAAGATCATGGTGATGCATAGCAACGAGAGGGGAGAGTGTTGTCCACGTACCCTCGTAGACCGTAAGCGGAAGCGTTATGACAACGCGGTTGATGTAGTCGTACATCTTCCCGATCAACCGATCCTAGCACCGAAGGTATGGCACCTCCGCGGACTGCACACGTTCAGCTCGGCGACGTCCCACGAACTAACGATCCAGTAGAGCTTCGAGGGAGAGCTTCGTCAGCACGACGGTATGATGACGGTGATGATGAAGTTACCGACGCGAGGCTTCGCCTAAGCACCGCTACGATATGACCGAGGTGGATTATGGTGGAGGGGGGCACCGCACACGGCTAAAAGATCAACTTATCAACTTGTGTGTCTATGGGGTGCCCCCACCCCCGTATATAAAGGAGTGGAGGAGGGGAGGGGCCGGCCCTCTCTATGGCGCGCCCTAGGGGAGTCCTACTCCCACCAGGAGTAGGATTGCCCCCTTCCCTAGTTGGAGTAGGAGAGGAAGGGAAGGAGGAGTACGAGAGAAGGAAAGGGGGGCACCACCCCCAAACCTATTCCAATTCGGCCTCCTGCCCAAGGGAGGGCACCAGCCCCTTGTGGGCTGGTGTGCTTCCTTCTTATGGCCCATAAGGCCTACATATTCTATGAAGATCTTTATCGGACAAACCGCATAACAACATACGTTGTTCCCTTTGTCATCGGTATGTTACTTGCCCGAGATTCGATCGTCGAAATCTCAATACCTAGTTCAATCTCGTTACCGGCAAGTCTCTTTATTCGTTCCGTAATACGTCATCCCGCAACTAACTCATTAGTCACATTGCTTGCAAGGCTTATAGTGATGTGCATTACCGAGAGGGCCCAGAGATACCTCTCCGACAATCGGAGTGACAAATCCTAATCTTGATCTATGCCAACTCAACAAGTACCATCGGAGACACCTGTAGAGAACCTTTATAATCACCCAGTTACGTTGTGACGTTTGGTAGCACACAAAGTGTTCCTCCGGTATTCGGGAGTTGCATAATCTCATAGTCATAGGAACATGTATAAGTCATGAAGAAAGCAATAGCAATATACTAAATGATCAAGTGCTAAGCTAACGGAATGGGTCAAGTCAATCACATCATTCTCTAATGATGTGATCCCGTTAATCAAATGACAACTCATGTCTATGGCTAGGAAACTTAACCATCTTTGATTCAACGAGCTAGTCAAGTAGAGGCATACTAGTGACACTCTGTTTGTCTATGTATTCACACATGTACTAAGTTTCCGGTTAATACAATTCTAGCATGAATAATAAACATTTATCATGCTATAAGGAAATATAAATAACAACTTTATTATTGCCTCTAGGACATATTTCCTTCAGTCTCCCACTTGCACTAGAGTCAATAATCTAGTTCACATCACCATGTGATTTAACACCAATAGTTCACATCACCATGTGATTAATATCCATAGTTCACATCGTCATGTGGCCAACACTCAAAGGGTCTACTAGAGTCAGTAATCTAGTCCACATCGCCATGTGATTAACACCCAAAGAGTACTAAGGTGTGATCATGTTTTGCTTATGAGAGAAGTTTAGTCAACGGGTCTGCCAAATTCAGATCCGTATGTATTTTGCAATTTTCTATGTCTACAATGCTCTGCACGGAGCTACTTTAGCTAATTGCTCCCACTTTCAATATGTATCCAGATTGAGACGTAGAGTCATCTGGATCAGTGTCAAAACTTGCATCGACGTAACCCTTTATGATGAACCTCTTGTCACGTCCATAATCGAGAAACATATCCTTATTCCACTAAGGATAATTTTGACCGCTGTTCAGTGATCTACTCCTAGATCACTATTGTACTCCCTTGCCAAACTCAGTGTAGGGTATACAATAGATCTGGTACACAGCATGGCATACTTTATAGAACCTATGGCTGAGGCATAGGGAATGACTTTCATTCTCTTTCTATCTTCTGCCGTGGTCAGGCTTTGAGTCTTACTCAATTCAACACCTTGTAACACAGGCAAGAACTCTTTCTTTGACTGTTCCATTTTGAACTACTTCAAAATCTTGTCAAGATATGTACTCATTGAAAAAACTTATCAAGCGTCTTGATCTATCTCTATAGATCTTGATGCTCAATATGTAAGCAGCTTCACCGAGGTCTTTCTTTGAAAAACTCCTTTCAAATAGTCCTTTATGCTTTCCAGAAAATTTCTACATTATTTCCGATCAACAATATGTCATTCACATATATTTATGAGAAATGATGTAGTGCTCCCACTAACTTTCTTGTAAATACAGGCTTCACCGCAAGTCTGTATAAAACTATATGCTTTGATCAACTCATCAAAGCGTATATTCCAACTCCGAGATGCTTGCACCAGTCCATAGATGGATCGCTGGAGCTTGCACATTTTGTTAGCACCTTTAGGATTGACAAAACCTTCTGGTTGTATCATATACAACTCTTCTTTAAGAAATCCATTAAGAAATACAGTTTTGACATCCATTTGCCAGATTTCATAAAATGCGGCAACTGCTAATATGATTCGGACAGACTTAAGCATCGCTACGGGTGAGAAAGTCTCATCGTAGTCAACCCCTTGAACTTGTCGAAAACCTTTTGCGACAATTCGAGCTTTGTAGATAGTAACACTACTATCAGCGTCCGTCTTCCTCTTGAAGATCCATTTATTCTCAATGACTCACCGATCATTGGGCAAGTCAATTAAAGTCCATACTTTGTTCTTATACATGGATCCCATCTCAGATTTCATGGCCTCAAACCATTTCACAGAATCTGGGCTCACCATCGCTTCTTCATAGTTCATAGGTTCGCCATGGTCAAGTAACATGACTTCCAGAATAGGATTACCGTACCACTCTGGTGCGGATCTTACTCTGGTTGACTGTGATGAAGTTCGACTACATCAACCGCGTTAATAAGCGCTTTTGCTTACGGTCTACGAGCGTACGTAGACACACTCTCCCCTCTCGTAGATATTCATCTCCATCGATAGATCTTGCGTGTGCTTAGAATTTATTTGTTTTCCATGCAACGTTACCTAACATTTCCACGGGAGCCGCACCAAGATCGCTTCCCAGCATCACGACTCCTTCCCAAACCCGACTCGCTCCTTTGTAGAGAAGGATGCCTCATCTTCTTAGCCTCCATGACGACCTCACCTGCGTTGGGATGGAGCACTCGTCGTGTGTCCCCAATACTTCCTTGTGTCTATGCCCCTCACCTCTCTCCCATTCTTATTTCCTACTCTCTCAATTTCTCTCTCCAAAGATTCACGGTCTGACCAACAGAATTTGATTCATGTCATTCCTCCACCATGTCAGCAATCCCTACCCTAGCGCGGTTGAGAGATCCCACGGTGCACGGAATGGTGGCTGTGGGATTACTTCTCACCTCCCCATGCACGGCAGTATTGGGAGTATGATACAGGCAACGAGTATCTGGAGGCTAAAATTGCTTCTCTGTAGTTCCAAGTGAGCACAAACATATTGCCACTGTCCTACATGGCTACATGTACTGTGCATCTGTTGTACGTTTGTTTTTCAAGAAATTTGTTTCTTGTTCAAAAAAAATGAGAGGATCTTACATATCTTTTTACCTCAGTTGTGCTTAAGTGATTATGGATTGGGGGTACCTAGAGTTATCGCAACACTTGGATTAGTGACTATTGAATACTGCTGGTCAGACCTCGTGTCTTATACATGATTTGGAGTTACATCAAATAGATTTGGTTGAAAACGAGTGACCAAAATACATCACTCTGTTTGTCATGTTTCTTTATTTGATTTGATGACAACTTATATGGTTTGAACTCTCTGAACCATATTCAGACCGACAACGTGATCATTATAGCTGACCTTGAAGTTTTTCGGGAGGAAGTTGAAGTTCATGTATATATATTTATAGCATTGTATCATAGCGGCCCGGAATATCATTCTTTCAAGAACTTACGCATTCATTTTGGTTCATGTATATATATTCAAGGGGGTGATGTGCACGTTTTTCGAGCTGCGGGCGGTGCTGCACCTGATCACGGTGCTGGGGATGCCGACGGGGCCGCACTGGCACACCCTCGTCATCAAGATTGTCATCACCTTCAACATGATGTTCCTCACATGCGTCGTCGCCATGGACTCAAGGTTGGTACGCTCATTAATCTGCCACAGATCCCCTGTTTGATTTCTTAATTTTTACCGTCCTAAATGGTAACTCTGTTTTAGATTCGATACAACTCTGTTCTTCTCGGTTTTGGGTACTCTTGGTGGCATCCTCTTCTTCTCCATGGTGCTCAAGGAACTGCATAAGGAGGTCGGGTATCTCAGATTGGATGTGCTGAAGGGCGCTGCACAAGAGAGGTCATGTTTTGACGACATTTAAATTTCGCCATGTCATGCTATTGCATGAACTACCTCCACCAGGTAATAGTTACAATAGAAATCTTGAATGCATAAGCAACACTAGCACAAGAGTTTAGGGAAAAGGTTGTGTGTATACTAACTTTCTGTTATTTTTTCGGCTTGGCGTATTCTCAGGTGGTAACCTGTCCAAGCAAAAGGAACAAATTGTGGAAAAGGATAAGAAATTACTAGATATTATATGTGCTCGAATTAAAATACTAGCTCTTGAAATATTAGTCTAACAAGTATGCATATTCATTGCTTTGTCTATTCTGATGCACCATGGTTGTCAGTTTATCACTTAGTTGCACTTGATGTTTAAGTGATATATAAACGCCAATACAACTTTGTTAATGAAGCCGATTAAATTTCTGTGTTTGCACCTTTTCTGCAAACCATTTTCATAATCTTTCAGGAAGAATAGAACTAACACGATTTAACTGTCCGTTCGTCAGTCTCAACTAGCAAGGAACAAATGTTCTTCAAGCATAGAACTAACATAAAAAGTACATTTCATTTTGCCCATGAAACCGTATATTACTATATAAATTCCTATCATTACACCTGTTAAATGGATGGGCGCGGCAACGCGCGCCATCAATGATCTAGTAGAATATATAAGGTAGGTAGTGGCAGAGCCAAACACACAAAACTTCATAACATAATCTCGGCCGGTAACGAGATTGAACTAGGTATGAAGATACCGACGATCGAATCTCGGGCAAGTAACATACCGATAGACAAACGGAATTACGTATGTGGTCATAAGGTTCGATCGATAAGGACCTTCATAGAATATGTAGGAACCAATATGGGCATCCAGGTTCCGCTATTGGCACTACTAGAAAAAGGGCTATAGATGGGATTGACACTAATGGCGCACCAGACAAGCGGTGCGCCATTAGTATATACTAATGGCGCACCACCTTCTGATACGCCATTAGAGTTGAAACTACTAATGGCGCACCTGGCGCTGGGTGCGCCATTAGTATCAATTTTTTTTAACTAGTGCGCCTGTCCAAACATACTAATGGCGCATCCAGACACAGTGCGCCATTACTAGTTGTAACTAGTAATGGCGCACCTGGCCCAGGGTGCGCCATTAGTATCAAAAAAAGTTTTTTTTTAACTAGTGCGCCTGTCCAAACATACTAATGGCGCATCCGGACACAGTGCGCCATTACTAGTTGTAACTAGTAATGGCGCACCTGGCCCAGGGTGCGCCATTAGTATCAAAAAAATTTTAACTAGTGCGCCTGTCCAAACATACTAATGGCGCATCCAGACACAGTGCGCCATTACTAGTTGTAACTAGTAATGGCGCACCTGGCCCTGGGTGCGCCATTAGTATCAAATTTTTTTTAACTAGTGCGCCTGTCCAAACATACTAATGGCGCACCACCAGAAGGTGCGCCATTAGTAACCTGGATTACTAATGGCGCATTTAGTGTTGGTGCGCCATTAGTAAGTGGGCAGCAACAAGATATTTTGGACAGCCTCTCCTACCCACACTCACTTTCTCCCCACTTCATTCTCTCCACCTCCTCCTTGTCTCGGGTGCCTCCTCTTTTTCACCTCATTTCCACCATAGATTCATTCAATTTAAGTGGTTAAATTACCTTGTTTTGATAGGTAAGTAAGGGGGGAAGCTATATTTATGTTGTTCTCCCTACAACAATGTGCACATGCACTTTTTATGGCCTAGCTAGATCTATGTATGTTCGTGGTGTTGCATATGTTTGTGGTGTTGCATATGTGTTTGTGTTTGGAGGTGTACCGGTATTTGAAATGCGATAGTTGCCAATATTTTGCCGGAATGTTGATTCATTTCCGTTTCGGCGAGAATTTTGGCATTAAGCATTCTTTTTGGTCCTATTTTTAGGGAAAGTCATGCCAAATTTTTTCTTGGTTCTAAAATATCGTTTTGCTCTACCCCGCAGGCGACCATGGTCCGCATGATGACCGAAGGCATCGTGAATAGGTTTTTGAGGTCCGCGAAGGCCGAGATGCTTCAAAAGAACGAGACGGAGATAAGATGTCCGTGTCGAAGATGCAAGCTGAAGAGCCTTATTGCGGACCCGGAATCCTGGCAGGTGCGGGACCACCTGCTCTTGCGTGGTTTCATGGATGGCTATCGGTGGCAAGGTGATGAAGATGACTACGAAGTCGTCCATGGGGGCCGGGCAAGAAATGAGGAAGGGCAGCAAGACAACCACCGCGGCTCGGGCGGGCGAGAAGACGAAGAATCCCCAGGAGATGATCACGACGGTGATGCTGTACACAGTCATCATGTAGAAGATGCAGGACATGATGATGAGGAAGATGCCGGAGCAGACGACGGGCATGATCATGAAGATGATGATGCCGGCGGAGCAGACGACGCTGGACCATCGATGGGCTGGGTGCAGGACCCTCATATTCAAGAGCTGCTTCTCAAGCAGACGGATAACGCAAGAGCTGCCGCCCGAGAGAAAGCCAAGATGGATCAACTTGAGTTAGACGCGGTTACTCCATTGTATGAAGGATGCAGGCCCGAGGATACCCGCCTGAAAGTAACGCTCATGGCTCTGGAGATGAAGGTAAAACACAAAATGACCGACGCATGCTTCGACGAGAACATGTCATTCTGGCACGAACGTCTTCCCAAGGGGAACAAGTGCCCGACCAGTTTGGAGGAGGCGAAGAAAATCGTGTGTCCTCTGGATTTACCGCACGTGAAATACCATGTGTGCATGAACAATTGCATCATTTATCGGGACGAGCACGCGGAGTCTACCATATGTCCGGTGTGCGGCGTCACTCGATACAAGAAGAGGAAGAAAGCTCCTCGAAAAGTGGTGTGGTACTTTCCGATCACTCCTCGTCTGCAGCGGTATTTCGCGGACCCTAAGGTAGCAAAGCTCCTGCGTTGGCACGCGGATAGGGAGGAGAAGAAGCGAGAAGATGACGCAAATGATCCGGAGATAGATAAAAAAGACAAGATGCTGAGTCACCCTAAGGATGCGAGCCAGTGGCAAGCGTTGAACTTCGAAGACCTAGAATTTGGGAACGATCCAAGGAACATCGTGCTGGGCGCGAGCACCGATGGAGTCAATCCGTTTGGCAGCCAGAGAAGCACACATAGCACCTGGCCTGTGTTTGTGTGGATGTACAACCTTCCCCCCTGGTTGTGCATGAAGAGGAAGTACATTCACATGAGTATGCTAATTGAAGGACCGAAACAACCAGGGAACGACATCAATCTGTATCTGGGGCTGCTGAAAGAGGAGCTTGACACGCTGTGGAAAACGCCAGCCAATACGTGGGACGCCGCAGAGAAAGAATATTTCCCTATGAGAGCCGCGCTGCTCACGACGGTGCACGACTATCTCGGTTACGGATATGTCGCGGGGCAGGTGGTCCACGGATTTTCTGGATGCGTCAGGTGCATGGATGACACAACGTATCGCCAGCTAGATAGAGATCCCGGGTCTTCGAAAACCGTGTTCATGGGACATCGAAGGTGGCTTCGCGACGATGACCCGTGGAGAAAACGCAAGGATCTATTCGATGGTGAAACCGAACCCCGAGGACGCCCGCGTACGAGGAGCGGCGAGGAAATAGACGAGCTGTTGAAAAATTGGAAAGACTGCCCACTGCCGGGAAAGAAGCAAAAGGCGCCAGAGCCGGGAAAGAAGCGAAAGGCGCCAGAGCCGCTGCTGAAGGTATGGAAAACGAGGTCTGTTTTCTGGGACTTGCCGTACTGGAAGATCCACCGTGTGCCTCACAGCCTTGATGTCATGCATATCACGAAGAACGTGTGCGAGAGTCTGCTTGGTACCCTGCTCAACATGCCAGAGAGGACCAAAGATGGGCCGAAAGCAAGGGCAGACTTGAAATCAATGGGCATCAGGCAGGAGCTTCACGCTATATATGATGATGATGATGATGATGATGAGGCGAAGCAGGACACGGAAAGTCGTCGCAAAGGCAAAAAGGCCAAGAAGACCGGAAATGACTACCCTCCCGCGTGCTTCACTCTAAGTCAGGAGGAGATCGAGCAGTTTTTCACCTGCCTCGTAGGAGTAAAACTTCCTTACGGTTACGCGGGGAAGATAAGCAGATACCTAGACCTAGCGAAGCTGAAGTTCAGCGGGATGAAGTCTCACGACTGTCACGTGCTGATGACGCAGATACTTCCAGTTGCAATCCGTGGGATCATGGACGCGCACGTCCGTGAAACGCTATTTGGCCTATGCAACTTTTTCGACGTCATCTCTCGGAAGTCTGTTGGCGTGAGGCAACTCAGAAGGCTACAGGAAGAGATCGTGGTGATACTATGCGAGCTTGAGATGTACTTCCCGCCCGCATTCTTCGACGTTATGGTGCATCTGCTGGTCCATATCGTGGACGATATCATCCAACTCGGGCCGACGTTCCTGCACAGCATGATGCCGTTCGAAAGGATGAATGGTGTCATCAAAGGATACGTTCGCAACATGTCACGTCCAGAGGGAAGCATAGCCAGGGGCTTTCTGACCGAAGAGTGCATCTCCTACTGCACGAATTATCTAGGCATCGAGAACCCCGTTGGTCTGCCCGTCAACAGGCACCTCGGCAGGCTCGCTGGATGGGGTCACCGTGAGGGTCGCCGCGAAATGCATGTCGACTTCGAGGGTCGACTCGCCGACTTTGAAAGAGCAAACCTAGTCGCGCTACAACACATAGACGTGGTCGATCCTTGGGTGGTAGAGCACAAAACCTTTATTAAGAAGACGTACAATGACCGAGGCCAACAGAGGACGGACGGAGATATACTCAAAGAGCACAACTCATGTTTCACGCGTTGGTTCAAGCAGAAGCTTCTGTCGTACCCTTTACATGAGGATTCTTCCGCGGAAGAACAACTCATATTCGCCTTGTCACAGGGCGCCGAGCACAACCTGATGACCTATGAGGCGTACGATATCAACGGCTACACATTCTACACCGAGGCCAAGGACATGAAGAGCGATGGTTATCAGAACTCCGGGGTAACGATGGAATCCTACACCGGTAACGACAAGGACAGATACTACGGAAGGATCGAGGAGATCTGGGAGCTGAGCTACGCTGGAGAGAAGGTCCCGATGTTCCGTGTCAGATGGGCCAAGAGCGTCCTAAAAGAAGACCGGTATTTCACCACCATGGTTATACCCGAAGCCAAATCCAAGACCGCAGGCGCAAACGTCACCGCGAAAAATGAGCCATGGGTACTGGCTTCCCAAGTGGACCAATGCTTCTTCATTACCGACCCGTCAAAGCCCAGTCGTGTTGTCGTGAGGAGAGGCAAAAGGAAGATCATCGGAATGGATGGAGTAGCCAATGAGCAAGACTTCGACAAGTACGGCGACCCGAGAATCGAACATGACGACGATGATGAAGTAGCAGCATACACCACAAGAAGAAGCAGGACCACCCTACCTAAAGGACGTCCGTTCCACAGAAGAACTCCATTTGCGAAAAAGAAGGGCAAGAAGATTGTGAACAGATAGCTAGCTAAGATCGATTGTATTTAAATCGTAGCCTTCATTTCTCGATTGTATTTCATGGGCACTTTTTGAACTATCATGAATATTTTTAAATTTCATGGACACTCGATCTCGATCCCCCTCCATCTCGATCGCTAGCTATCCCACCTCGCCAGATCCGGTCCCCCTCGCCGCCGAGCACCCCCCGGTCCACCGGCCCCCCGCACCCCGCGCACCCTCCCCCGCTCCACCGGCATTACTGTTTGATGATATTTTTAAAAAAATTATTACTGTCTTATAAAAAAATATTACTTTTATGATTTAAACAAGTTTGAACATATTTAAACACAAATAAATATCAAACAGCATTTTAAATGCATAAAAAAATTGTGGAGCCTGGGAATCGAACCCAGGACCTCCTGGTGTGAGAACTGGCTGCTGACCAGTCGAGCTAGTAGAGGGAACTTGGTGTGGATCAGGTAAGGTGGAAGATAACCTATTGGCTCGAGCAGAAATCAAAAAAATACTAATGGCGCACCAGGGTGAGGTGCGCCATTAGTATGGATGTACTTATGGCGCACCAGGGTGAGGTGCGCCATTAGTATGGATGTACCTGTTGGATAACCTATCCCCTCTCTCTCCCTCGCCCTCGCCCTCGATCCCCTTCCCCTCTCCTCTCCCGACGCCGCTGCCCCGCCGCCTCGACGCCGCCCCGTCGTCCTCGTCTCCGCCCCGACACCCCGACGCCGCTGCCCCTTCCCCTCTCCTCTCCCAACGCCGCTGCCCCGACCTCCTCCTCGCCCCTCGACGTCGCCCTCGATCCCCTTCCCCTCTCCTCTCCCGACGCCGCCGCCCCGTCGTCCTCATCCTCGCCCTCCTCCTCGTCCGCGCCACCGCCGCGCCGCTCCGACCTCCTCCTTGTCCCCTCCGGCCTCCTCCGCCTCCTCAGGTACTGCCCCCACCTCTCCCTCCCCCTCCGGCCTCCTCCTTCCCCTTTGTAAATTTTAGGCATCAATAAAGCGCGGATAAATCATCAGCCAACTCCATTTTCAGTGCTAGGCTAACTGACTGCGGTTGGGAGTTGGAACATCAAGGTTTGAAGTTCTGGAGAGAGCAGATCAATATAGGCTAGAAAATCCCTAAAAAAGATAAGAGATTAGAAACAAACAGAGTGGACACGTTCTTCAGTAATCTGCACTCAAAGCGCAACCAGAAAAAAAAGTGGCACATTCATCGTTTGTAGTATCTGATTAGGAAACAAACACGAGTTTTGAAGCAGTCAAACCATTGCCTAGCAGACTGCAGTTGTGAACTGGAACAACAAGCTTAAAATGTGGAGAAAAAAGATCAACGGAAATTATACACAAACCATATCATTGGCATCTACACTCGACATTTTCCTCGAAAAATCATATGAATCATTTCTCCAATTGTTCAGAAAATCAATACAACCGAAATCTAAAGTCGACTGCACTTTCGAGGAGACAGTACCCAATTAACACCAATGGTGTTCTAAAATAACAGATTTAGTTACATAGCTACAGCTATAATTCAGTTACGTCAAAGTTGAAGTTCTAGAAAGAGCAGAGCAATAGAGATGTTTCTAAAAAATCTATAATCTAGTCAGAAGTACCCAAATAACATCCGTGGAATACTCAGACGGTAACACGTTTAGTTACAATACTACTCCAGTAGTAATCTACACACAAAAAGCAACTATGGAACAAAACAACACAGCCAGGGTAGTCAGGTTAGCTTCAAAAATGTTACGGCACTTATTCTGGCAGTCACAGGAGCTGACGGAGTAGTCCAAACAACAGTAGCAAAAAAATTAGGTATAAAAACAGTAGCAAATAAAAAAAGAGTAGCAAATATAGCTAGGGAAATTTTGTTTAGGTATAAAAATAGTAGCAAATTAAAAAAGCAGTAGCAAATTAAAAAAACAGTAGCAAAAAATTAGGTATAAAAACAGTAGCAAATATAGCTAGGGCAATTTTGTTTAGGTATAAAAAACAGTAGCTACAATTTGTAAAAAGCATGAGCAACTGATCTGATTCATCTCATCCTCTCTCGATCTGCAGGATACAAGTGGAACAAGGCAGGGGCGTAGGTGCTTGCTACTCAGGCACGGCGGCAGAGCCAAGCACACCCTCCTCTCCCAAGGTACCAACCCCTCTTCCTCTCCCCCTGTATATACTGCTGTCCAGTACATTTTTTTGCTCAATTTGCTGTTGTCCAGTACATCTTGTTAAAATTGCTGCTGACCAGTACATCTTTGCAATATATGGTGATGTGTACCATTCTTGATAGGATGTATCAATTGTAGTAGATGGTCAAGAAGATGTATAGAAAAGAAAAATGATGGTTAGGGTGGTGGCCTAGTTGTATAGGATGGTTAGGGTGGTGGCCTAGTTCTTTGGGCTGTCTTTGGCTGTACTTAGAATAATCCGCAGTTCAAAAAAATACCATGTCAAGTGTTCTTTCTCTGAGATGTTATTAAATAGACATTGAGAAAAAAAATGGAACTAAGTTACCTGGAATGATCATATTGGCCAACTATCTTGAAGTAGAGTATTCATATTGGCGAGCTAGCAAGTATATATGATTGGTTCCCTCTTTGCTTTACTTGGTTCAAATTTCAAACTCTGCGTCTTTTTAGTGACAAATCCCAATACGAAAGGCGGAGCGTGCATGCATATTCAGCTCATTACACTTATTCATTGTGGTTGGGGAGTTTTCAAGTGTATATGATGTGTTTACTCTTAGCAGAAATCATTGATAGTTTTATTAATACATCACTTTAACATTGGTATCGGAGAGAAAATACAACTAGGCCACCACCCAACAGTGAGAAATCTGCAATTCTCAGAAAGTAATGGTGGAGATTTTTATTGTTCTAGCCAGCGTAGCTCGAAACTTCCAACTAGGCCACCACCCAACAGTGAGAAATCTGCAATTCTCAGAAAGTAATGGTCAAGAAGATGTATAGGATGTATCGGAGAGAAAAACTTCCAGCGTAGCTCGAAACTTTTTCAATCTTCAATTCTTTGCATACATTGGCACACACCCGACGTTCGTGAAACATCTCGGATGCCACCAGCAGTAACCTGCGCGTCCCTGCTACTGCTACCTGCAGATTGCACAAGTCAATTCTCTGTTTTATTTGCTTTAACATAACGGAATAACTAATGGTGGCTGCCTAATGATGACAGACTAAGTTTCTGATTTATTTTGTTATAGAAGTGTAGATTCATTGGTAGCAATTGTTTTCAGTGTCTCATGTTGCTTGTAGTGTTTTGTCCAAAATGTTGAATGATACTGCTTGGAGATGCATATATTGTTTCACCTCTTCACATGCCAATGTATTTTCCATGTTGTGATGGAGGCCTTTTTTGCCTTGTCCACCCGAGAGGCCCTTGAGTTTGCCGGAATGTCGATTAACTTCCGTTCCGGCAAATTCGGGTACTCCATATGTCCTATTTTCAGCAAAGGTCATGCTGAAATTTTCCGTGAATTTTAGCATGACTTTGCTAAAAATAGGACATATGGGGTACTTGTGACTAATGCATGGGCCGGGGTATCTTAGTAGGTAATTAAGTAGGATCAAGTGCCCCGGCGTACTTGTGACTAATGCATGGCTTTTAGGGTGCCTCGGTGTCGATAAAAACCGAAATGATGAAAGTTTAGGCTTTTAGGGTGCCTCGGCGTCGAAAAACCCTCAATGATAAAAGCTTAGCTTTTAGGATGCCTCGGTGTCGAAAACCCTAAATGATGAGACCATGATCTTGTTCGTTGACAATAACCAACTTTTTGACCAAACTTTGTTCCTATTTAGAGAGAAACATGGCCAACAACGATGAGGCCGGGGGTTCGAGCGTCAAGCCATTCTGGAAGCTGTCCCAGGAGATGGAGGAACAACCTCACTTGTATGAGGACGCCGCCTTCCCACCGATCCTGAGACCACTGATGGTACCCGAGGATGACCCACTGATGCCACTGATGTACCGCCGAGGATGACCCCACTGATGCCACCACTGATGGTGCCGCCGAGGATGCCACCACTGATGATGGCGGCGCACGCACATATGGCAGCCAACCGAAGAGGCAACGGAAGGACCGGCGCCCGACCGTGCTCCGCACCCTCAAGGAGGAAGTTACTGAAGTGGACTCCGACGGGAATCCAACGGCGCCCGAACGAATAGTCAAGGGGTACTCGCTTCAGCTCGGGTGCATTCTCCAGAGCACCGTCTCGATCAACACCGAGAACCTAAGGCATCCTGACCGAGGGAATTTGCGCAACCTCCTCTTCATGAAGCTGCACGAACGATACAAGTTCCCCGCTGAATTTGAAAACACAAGCCTCAAAGGGAATAAAGTGAACAATGCTGCCCTCACGAAGATGAGCAAGGCCCTGTCTACTTGGAAAAGCAATGTGAAGAGAATGATCGAGAAAGGTGAGAGTTATGAGAAGATCAAGGAGAAAAATCCTTCGATCACTGAAGATGACTACAACGACTTCAAGATCAATTGCTCGAGCACCGCAAACTCCGAATCAAGTAAGTGGGGGAAAGAAATGCGGGAGCTGAACTTAGGGGAACACACACTCGGTCCCGGCGGTTACAGAGTGGCGGAGCCTATATGGGACAAGGAGGAGGCGGACCGTGCCGAGCAAGGCCTACCGCCCCTCTTCGATAAATACGGTGACAAGCAGACCAGGAACTTTGTCAGGGCCCGGTACAAGAAGGACCCGAAAACAAAGGAGCTTACCACGGATCCGAAGACCAGGGCGCTTGAGCTTGTTCTGGTAAGGAATACACCCCCTCGTAATTAGCTCCATATGGTTGCATTCTAATTAATGAAGCCAAATTTCTAAATGGTTCACATTCCTTCCGCAGGCGACTGAAAGCAGTAGCGCGGGGTCGACTAAGAGCAACCCTTGGGACACCACTCTAAATAGGGCGTTGAATGTAATGAAGAACAAGGATAAGCTCAGTAAGCCGACGTCAGCTGGTCGTGTGGCCGGCAAAGGCTTGTCGACAAAATGGTCGTCATACTATGACACTGCTGGGCGAAAGGAGAAAAAGACCAGCTCGGAAAGCCAGGCGCGCGAGGTTCAAGAACTCAGGGCACAGGTGGCGCGGATTCCGGAGATTGTCCAAGAGCAAGTGCAACAACAACTCGGAGCGACGATCACCACCATTGTGCCTACCTTGATCCAGGGGATTAGTGCGTGGATTGCGGGCGGCCAACAGGGGCCGCCCCCGATTCCTAGCTTCACGGCCAGCAACTCGTAGAACGCGATGGCGGGGCCATTGGTGTCTCCGGCGGAGGCGGCATTGGTGTCTCCGACGCCGGCACGGGAGCTTAATGCACCCGGGTGTACGCCGGCCGGCACCTCTGCAGCAAGCGGCCCCTCCGTCAACTGCACGCCCGCCGTTGGCGGTGCCTCGACATTAGCCGAGCTCGACGCCATCATCACGGTAACTAATTAAGCCTCTCTCGGCCGAGGACTTCATCTCCTTGCCTTTGACTGGGCATCCCTAACGCCCTACATGTTTTCGCAGGGCGCCGCCGACGTTCCGTGCACTCTCCTGCACTTCGTGAACAACGAGTTGGTCGATGTCGCCAAGGGCAAAATCGTTCAACCGGGCAACCCCTTGTTCCACGGTACCCAGATGCCACCCAACTTGTTTAGGGTTCAACTGGTTCGGGTGCTGCAAGGCTGCGACGAGGTGTTACCTCCGATTCGACCCATCGGGGTTGACGATGATGACGTGATGAACCTCAGCGCCTGCCTGAGCTGGCCCCTGCTTTGGCCGAAGAGCCAGATTCGTTTGGGGGAGGGGGACACCACCCCAAAGACAACACCGCCAGTTGTGCCGGCGCCAAGTCGGCCCCATGGCAAGACCGCCGCAACGGTGCCGGACATCCCTATGCCACTGGATCCAAACATGCATATGGCACAGGATCAGAACAACGACGACGACGATACATTTGCCAACGTCGATCAGTACTTTGCCGATCATGGGTACGGTGACGAGTTCTGCGGGCCTCCTTCTCAAGAACCCAACCCTGAAAAAGACGACCGCGATCTAGCTGGTACGGCGGAGAAACCCAATTGCAACAGGCATCGTCTGGCGTTCAGTTCTCAGGAGACGCCTCCAGCTGCCGCCTTCACCGAGCCTCAGATAGCCGAGGTGCGAAATATTATCAGCCCCAACACGCTCAAGAAGGCGGTCTGTGAGCAGAACTCGATCCCATTACAGCAGATCAGGAAGAAGGGACGGAAACGAAAGACTAACAAGGGCGCCAGTGCGAGCCAGCCGGCACCGAGTACAATCCGTGCTCAGGACGGGCCACCTTCACCTAAGGATATCTCGAGGAGGGTGCATGTGGCGGGTAGGCCGATGCTACCGAGAAATATGCTCGATGCTGCAACCGGTGCTATGCGGAGTCTACATGACAATGTTCTTTCTTTGGAGAAGCGGCGTCTCCGAGAGAAGGATGTGGCATACCCGGTTTTCGTGGCCAAGGTGCCAGAGGGCAAGGGCTTTGTGGATAACTCCATCGGGGGTACGATCGTCCTGCGGTTTGATGACATCCACGCTATGTTGAACCTTCATCCGCTGCACTACACCTTCGTTCGGCTATTTTCGCTGAGTATGGAGATTCGGATCATTCGCGACAAGACCCCGGACATCGTGATAGTCGACCACTTCTACATGCGTGCCAAGATCTTGGGCAGCGCTGGGGACCGGCAAGTCGCGAGTTCTTACCTCGAAGGCGTCATTCTGGCAAACCAAGATAAGGATAACTTCCTCGTGCCTTACTTTCCCGAGTAAGTCCTCCCCTCAACCGCCCCGTAACATATGAATTCTTAGATTTCGATCGTTTTTCTTTTAACATTCCGTGTTTTCTGCAGTGACACACATTGCACGCTCATCCTCCTAAGCCCCAAATATTCCATGGCCACGTATTTCGACCCGGACCGTCAGTCGAACGTAGACTACACAAATGTCAAGAAGGTTCTTGATGATGTTCTCCCCGGCTACGTCAAATCTGGAGGCACCTTCACCAGGCCTATTCGTAAGTACGGCAAGCACGTGTTCTCCCACAATACGACGTTCTGCTGCGTCAAGCAGCCGCCTGGCGGTCAGAAGGGTGCCTACTACGCCATCCATCACATGCGGGCGATCGTACGGGACCATCATCAACTACTGCTACCGAGTAGACTCAAAGATTGGGCCGCGAGCGTGTCGGCAATCCAGGACGCGGACATCAGACAAGAATTCTTTCGCATCCAGTCGGAGTTTGCGGAAATCATCCATCAAGATGTCCTTCGTACCTCGGGGCAGTTCTACCTCAGAAATCAACCGTCCAACAGTGACATCGACACAATCCTACAAATGCAGGCTGACAACGCCCGTTGTTTCATGACTCCCACGATAGACGGCGGCTTCATCCACGCTCCGGTCCCTTGAGTCGAGTCGAAAGCAGTGATGCTGTGTCTAGTTCTGAAACATCGATTGGCTCATGTTGTAATTAAACTTTAATGAACTTGTAGTATGTCTCTTTGGTTTCGAGAGTCCTTCAACTTAGATGTAATCGATGCTATTAATGTCTTGCTTTTCTCTTCCGATCGTTCTGTTGCATACTTATATATTGCTTATGTATTGTCTGTGAATTGGTACTAACGTTTCGTTTGGCTACTGCATAGCGATGCCGTGGTATGTCGTGTACAAGGGTAAGGTTCCCGGAGTCTACGACGACTGGGAGGAGTGTCGGAGACAGGTTCACCGATTCAGCGGTAACAGTTACAAAGGGTACGCCACTAGGGCCGAGGCCGAATCTAGATACGCCCGCTATCTAGCGGGAGAGGGGAGGGAGCGTTGGAGGAACCGGATGAAGACGAGTTTCATCGTGATGATGCTCATCGTGATGACCGCAGCTCTCTTCTATGTGATGGTAGTTTAGATGATCGATATCGACTTGTAATGTGAAGACAAACTCGCGGTCTCGAGACTTGTAATATAATGTTCTATCTTTGTTCGGTCTTTTCAATTCGGAGACTAATATGATGAATTGTATTCGGAGACTAAAATGATGAATTGTATTCAGAGACTAATCTTCTATTGTATTCGATGAATCTGTTGTTGATGTGTGCTGTCTATATTTTGTCCAATTATACATTTTGTAACCTGTGCAAAAAACAGAAAATAAAAAATAAAAAAACCTAATATTCATACTAATGGCGCATCACATCATAGTGCGCCATTAGTATGCCAAAGGATACTAATGGCGCATCTAAACAGTGCGTCAATAGTATACCGAAGTTACTAATGGCGCATCCTGTTGTAGTGCGCCATTAGTATGCCACAGCACCTGGGTATACATGGCCCCCTGGGAGGCATACTAATGGCGCACTATTGTATATACTAATGGCGCATCTGGGGTGCGCCATTAGTATACCAGATACTAATGGTGCACCAGTGGTGCGCCATTAGTAAAATATACTAATGGCGTGCTACTAATGGCGCACCACTAATGCGCCATTAATGGCCAGATTAGGTGCGCCATTAGTAGGCCTTTTCCTAGTAGTGTGGTTATTGACCAGAGAGGCGTCTCAGTCATGTCTACATAGTTCTCGAACCCATAGAGTCCGCACGCTTAACGTTCGTTGACGATACAGTGTTATATGAGTTATGTGATTTGGTGACCGAATGCTGTTCGAAGTCCCGGATGAGATCACAGACATGGCGAGGAGATCCGGAATTGTCTGGAGGTAAAAATTTGTATATGGGACGATGCTATTTGGACAAGAGTTTCGGGAGGTACCGGGTAGTCATCGGATCACCGGAAGGGGTTCCGGGAAGCCCCCGGGAGGCTATATGGGCTTAATGGGCCAAAGGGGGTAACACACCAGCCCACAAGGGGTTGGTGCGCTCCTCTCGCTGGCCACCGGCCCCAGGGGAAGGAAAGGGGGAGGGTTGGCCCCTCCTACCTTTCCCACCTCATGAGAGAAAGGAAAGGGGGGCGCCAACTCCCCCTGCCTTCCTCTCGTGCGCCTAGAAGGAAAGGGGGCGGCAGGGCAGGGGCCAAGGGTGGCCGCCGGCCCCCTTGGGGGCGCCCTCGCTGCCTCCTCTCCTTCCCCACACCTATATACACATGAGGAGGGGCGCCACACAACCAACGAGAATCTCTTACCCGTATACAGCGCCCCTCTCCATTGTTTAGTCCTCTGTCTAGTTTCTCCGCAGTGCACGGCGAAACCCTGCGGGAACAAGTTCACCATCATCGTCATCATGCCGTCGTGCTGCCGGAACTCATCTACTACTTCGCCCGTCTTCCTGGATCAAGAAGGCGATGACGTCAATGAGTTGAACGTGTGCTGAACGCGGAGGTGCCGTACGTTCGGTACTTGATCGGACGGATCACGATGAAGTTCGACTACATCAACCGCGTTAATAAACGCTTTTGCTTACGGTCTACGAGGGTACGTAGACACACTCTCCGCTCTCGTAGATATTCATCTCCATGGATAGATCTTGCGTGTGCTTAGAAATTTTTTGTTTTCCATGCAACGTTACCTAACATTTCCAAGGGAGCCGCACCAAGATCGCTTCCCAGCATCACGACTCCTTCCCAAACACGACTCCCTCCTTTGTAGAGAATGACGCCTCATCTCCTTCGCCTCCACGACGACCTCACCTGCGTTGGGATGGAGCGCTCATCGTGCGTCCCCAATACTGCCTTGTGTCTATGGCCGTCACCTCTCTCCAATTCTTATTTGTTACTCTCTCAATTTCGCTCTCCAAAGATTCACGGTCTGGCCAACAGAATTTGATTCATGTCATTCCTCCACCATGTCACCGAACCCTACCCTAGCGCGGTTGAGAGATCCCACGGCTCACGCAATGGTGGCGGTGGGATTCCTTCTCACCTCCCCAAGCACGGCAGTATTGGGAGGATGATACACGCAACGAGTATATTGAGGCTAAAATTGCTTCTCTGCAGTTCCAAGTGAGCACAAACATATTGCCACTGTCCTACATGGCTACATGTACCGCGCATCTGCTGCACGTTTGCTTTTCAAGAAATTTGTTTCTTGTTCAAGAAACAATGAGAGGATCTTACATATCTTTTTACCTCAGTTCTCCTTAAGTTATTATGGATTGGGGGTACCTAGAGTTATCGCAACACTTGGATTAGTGACTATTGAATACTGCTGGTCAGACCTCGTGTCGTATACATGATTTGGAGTTACATATAGTAGATTTGGTTGAAAACGAGTGACCAGAATGCATCCCTTTGTTTGTCCTGTTTCTTTATTTCATTTGATGACAACTTATATGGTTTGAACTCTCTGAACCTTATTTAGACCGACAACGTGATAATTATTGCTGACCTTGAAGTTTTTGGGGAGGAAGTTGAAGTTCATGTGTATATATTTATAGCATTGGATCATAGCGGCCCGGAATATCATTCTTTCAAGAACTTACGCATTCATTTTTGTTCATGTGTGTGTGTGTATATATATTCAAGGGGGTGATGTGCACGGTGTTCGAGCCGCGGGCGGTGCTGCACCTATTCACGGTGCTGGGGACAACGACGCCGACGGGGCCGCACTGGCACACCCTCATCGTCAAGATTGTCATCACCTTCAACATGATGTTCCTCACCTGCGCCGTCGCCACGGACTCGAGGTTGGTACGTTCATTAATCGGCCACAGATCCCCTGTTTGATTTCTTAATTTATACTGTCCTAAATGGTAACTCTATTTTAGATTCGATACAACTTTGTTCTTCTTGGTTTTGTCTAATCTTGGTGGGCATCCTCTTCTTCTCCCTGGTGCTCAAGCAACTGCATAAGGAGGTCAGGTATCTCAGATTGGATGTGGTGAAGGGCGCTGCACAAGAGAGGTCATGTTTGGACGACATTTAAATTTCGCCATGTCATGCTATTGCATGAACTACCTCCTGGCCAGGTAAAAGTTACAATAGAAATCTTGAATGCATAAGCAACGCTAGCACAAGAGTTTAGGGAAAAGGTTGTGTGTATACTGAGTTTCTGTTATTTTTTCGGCTTGGCGTATTCTCAGGTGGTAACCTGTCCAAGAAAAAGGAACAAATTGTGGAAAAGGATAAGAAATTACTAGATATTATATGTGCTCGAATTAAAATACTAGCTCTTGAAATATTAGTCTAACAAGTATGCATATTCATTGCTTTGTCTTTTCTGATGCACCATGGTTATCAGTTTATCACTTAGTTGCACTTGATGTTTAAGTGATATATAAACGCCAATACAACTTTGTTAATGAAGCCGATCAAATTTCTGTGTTTGCACCTTTTCTGCGAACCATTTTGATAATTTTTCATGAAGAATAGAACTAATATGATTTAACTGTCTGTTCTTCAGTCTCAACTAGCAAGGAACAAATGTTCTTCAAGCACAGAACTAACATAAAAAGTACATTTCCTTTTGCCCATGAAACCGTATATTACTATATAAATTCCTATCATTACACCTGTTAAATGGATGGGCGCGGCAACGCACGCCATCAATGATCTAGTAGAATATATAAGGTAGGTAGTGGCAGCCAAACACACAAAACTTCATAACATAATCTCGGCCGGTAACGAGATTGATCTAGGTATGAAGATACCGACGATCGAATCTCGGGCAAGTAACATACCGATAGACAAAGGGAATTACGTATGTGGTCATAAGGTTCTATCGATAAAGAACTTCATAGAATATGTAGGAACCAATATGGGCATCCAGGTTCCGCTATTGGTTATTGACCAGAGAGGCGTCTCAGTCATGTCTACATAGTTCTCGAACCCGTAGAGTCTGCACGCTTAACGTTCATTGACGATATAGTGTTATATGAGTTATGTGATTTGGTGACCGAATGTTGTTCGAAGTCCCGGATGAGATCATGGACATGGTGAGGATCTCTGGAATTGTCTGGAGGTAAAATTTGTTATATAGGACGATGCTATTTGGACACCGGAAGAGTTTTGGGAGGTACCGGGTAGTCATCGGATCACCGAAAGGGGTTTCGGGAAGCCCCCGGGAGGCTATATGGGCTTAATGGGCAAAAGGGGGGAACACACCAGCCCACAAGGGGTTGGTGCACTCCTCTCCCTGGCCGCCGGCCCTAGGGGAAGGAAAGGGGGCGCGTTGGCCCCTCCTGCCTTTCCCTCCTCATGAGAGAAAGGAAAGGGGGGCGCCACCTCCCCCTGCCTTCCTCTCGTGCGCCTAGAAGGAAAGGGGGCGGCAGGGCAGGGGCCAAGGGTGGCCGCCGGCCCCCTTGGGGGGCGCCCTAGCTGCGTCCTCTCCTCCCCCACACCTATATAAACATGAGGAGGGGTGCCACACAACCAACGATAATCTTTTACCCGTGTGTGGCGCCCCTCTCCTTTGTTTAGTCCTCCGTCTAGTTTCTCCGCGGTGCACAGCGAAACCCTGCAGGAATAAGTTCACCATCACCGTCATCACGCCGTTGTGCTGCCGGAACTCATCTACTACTTCGCCCGTCTTGCTGGATCAAGAAGGCGATGACGTCGTCGAGTTGAACGTGTGTTGAACGCGGAGGTGCCGTACGTTCGGTACTTGATCGGTTGGATCGCGATGAAGTTCGACTACATCAACCGTGTTAATAAACGCTTTTGCTTACGGTCTACGAGGGTACGTAGACACACTCTCCCCTCACGTAGATATGCATCTCCATGGATAGATTTTGCGTGTGCTTAGAACATTTTTGTTTTCCATGCAACGTTACCTAACATTTCCAAGGGAGCCGCACCAAGATCGCTTCCCAGCATCACGACTCCTTCCCAAACCCGACCCCCCTCCTTTGTGGAGAAGGACACCTCATCTCCTTCGCCTCCACGACGTCCTCGCCTGCGTTGGGATGGAGCGCTTGTCGTGCGTCCCC
The DNA here is from genome assembly GCF_018294505.1 of Triticum aestivum. NCBI lineage: Eukaryota > Viridiplantae > Streptophyta > Magnoliopsida > Poales > Poaceae > Triticum > Triticum aestivum. Next base: position 400,199,339 of record NC_057796.1, on the reverse strand, counting down.
AATATTGCCTTGTGTCTATGGCTGTCAGCTCTCTCCAATTCTTATTTCCTACTCTCTCAATTTCTCTCTCCAAAGATTCACGGTCTGACCAACAGAATTTGATTCATGTCATTCCTCCACCATGCCACGGAACCCTACCCTACCGCGGTTGAGAGATCCCAAGGCGCACGGACCGGCGGCGGTGGGATTCCTTCTCACCTCCCCATGCATGGCAGTATTGGGAGGATGATACAGGCAACGAGTATATGGAGACTAAAATTGCTTCTCTGCAGTTCCAAGTGAGCACAAACATATTGCCACTGTCCTGCATGGCTACATGTACTGCGCATCTGCTGCACGTTTTTTTTCAAGAAATTTGTTTCTTGTTCAAGAAACAATGAGAGGATCTTACATATCTTTTTACCTCAGTTGTCTTAAGTGATTATGGATTGGGGGTACCTAGAGTTATCGCAACACTTGGATTAGTGACTATTGAATACTGCTGGTCAGACCTCATGTCTTATACATGATTTGGAGTTATATCAAGTAGATTTGGTTGAAAACGAGTGACCAGAAAACATCCCTCTGTTTGTCCTGTTTCTTTATTTGATTTGATGTCAACTTATATGGTTTGAACTCTCTGAACCTTATTCAGACCGACAACGTGATCATTATTGCTGACCTTGAAGTTTTTGGGGAGGAAGTTGAAGTTCATGTATATATATTTATAGCATTGTATCATAGCGGCCCGAAATATCATTCTTTGAAGAACTTACGCATTCATTTTGGTTCATGTCTATATATTCAAGGGGGTGATGTGCACGGTGTTCGTGTTGCGGGCGGTGTTGCACCTGATCACGGTGCTGGGGACGCCGACGCCCACGGGGCCGCACTGGCACACCCTCGTCATCAAAATTGTCATCACCTTCAACATGATGTTCCTCACCTGCGCCGTCGCCACGGACTCGAGGTTGGTACGTTCATTAATCTGCCACAGATCCCTTGTTTGATTTCTTAATTTTTACTGTCCTAAATGGTAACTCTGTTTTAGATTCGATACAACTCTGTTCTTCTCGGTTTTGGGTACTCTTGGTGGGCATCCTCTTCTTCTCCATGGTGCTCAAGCAACTGCATAAGGAGGTCGGGTATCCCAGATTGGATGTGATGAAGGGCGCTGCATAAGAGAGGTCATGTTTGGACGACATTTAAATTTCGCCATGTCATGCTATTGCATGAACTACCTCCTGGCCAGGTAACAGTTACAATAGAAATCTTGAATGCATAAGCAACGCTAGCACAAGATTTTAGGGAAAAGGTTGTGTGTATACTGAGTTTCTGTTATTTTTTCGGCTTGGCGTATTCTCAGGTGGTAACCTGTCCAAGCAAAAGGAACAAATTGTGGAAAAGGATAAGAAATTACTAGATATTATATGTGCTCGAATTAAAATACTAGCTCTTCAAATATTAGTGTAACAAGTATGCATATTCGTTGCTTTGTCTATTCTGATGCACCATGGTTATCAGTTTATTACTTAGTTGCACTTGATGTTTAAGTGATATATAAACGCCAATACAACTTTGTTAATGAAGCCGATCAAATTTCTGTGTTTGCACCTTTTCTGCGAACCATTTTGATAAATTTTCACGAAGAATAGAACTAACATGATTTAACTGTCCGTTCTTCAGTCTCAACTAGCAAGGAACAAATGTTCTTCAAGCATAGAACTAACATAAAAGGTACATTTGCTTTTGGTCATGAAACCGTATATTACTATATAAATTCATATCACTCACTACACCGGTTAAATGGATGGGTGCGGCAACGCACGCCATCAATGATCTAGTAGAATATATAAGGTAGGTAGTGGCGGAGCCAAACACACAAAACTTCATCACATAAGCTCCTTTTCAAATTGTTTAAGCCTGCACGTGCCAATCTTTTTTTTTGGAGGGGGGGCACAGCCCCACAACAATGCACTAAGCTCCGTCGCTGCGGGCCTCTGTTTAAGATCGCCACATTGGATCCCACTGGCTGCCGCCGACTACACCAACACCGCCGTCCAGCGCCCGGACACGCCGCCTCACAACAGCCCCCCAACTCTCCACAGTGGGATGTCTCCAAACAAAACGTCCAGCTGCCACTGCCACGCGGGCTTTGTCCGATGATGGTGAGGGGGAGAAGACAGGTGGCGGCTAGGGTTTCCAAGTCGCCTATGCAGCCGCTGTTGGAATTATGTGTCCTGCAAGTATGTTCAAATTACTAGGAACTACCAATATTCGGAAGACTTCATTATGGAATTATACATGTATTTATGCATGGAATTACTTTACATGATTATCATGGAATTATCACTTGTTGGAACATACTTAAGTTATATGCTTAAGGAAGCTGATCGATTATCAGTGGAATGCAATATACTATATATATTGGAAAGACTACTCGGGTACAGTGATAATCGGAAGGAGCTAGATCATATAGTTAGATTAAGCCCTAATGTTGATCTACATAATTAGAGGAATTACACTATATTATGGCGCATTGCTCACAAGTGTGTGCTCCGGGGACACAACGGGTAGAATCCGTTAACAGATAAATTTGATCGTGGTTGGTAATTTGGTCTGGACTCTATCCCGAAAAACTAGTTGAAAGACTAGGAATCTTATCTGTATAAGAGGTGGACTCTTTGAAAACACGGTATAAGAAGGTTCCTACCCCCTAGCCTCAGATATACGATTTGTGAGCGGTACCACGGATAAATGCAAAGGAATAGGGATAGACCACAAACCCTAAATTTCTAACATTGGCATCCGAGCTAAGGTGATACGGTCGCTGTCACAATCCTAATCCGCTGTGCAACTCTGCCGACGTGGTCATTGCTGGTAACCCAGATCCGTTGCCTACTCCGCCGCTGGTCCAAGTCCGCTGCAAACCATGGCTGTGTTCCCCTCTTTGAAAAAGGAAAACTAGTGGAAAGTAGGAAAACAATTATTTTTATGGTCAACGGTGGAAATATTAGCAATCATACTGGAATATAATCTTGACCACAAAGGAAACTACAAGTGAAACTCCCGACACTAACATGCTTAGGATAAGTGGGAGGAATTAACTTGGAATGTCATCTCTTAACAATTGTTATGTGTTTTTGGGGGAAGACACTCTAAATTCTAGAGGAATCACTAAATTCTCTTAAGAAGGTTTGTTCATCAATGCCAACTATGGGTGGAAGAATTGCGGGAAGGAATAAACTCAAATGAGGAAGAGCATAGTTTGGGAACTTAATATCATACCAAATAACCGCAAGCCTATTGTCTGGAAGTGATTTTTTTTTCTAAGGATATTTGGCTCACTGCACTATTATAATGTCACTCATGTTATTCAATTATTCACACAGAGGGAAATATACTTTGTGGAAACTCTCTCTCCTGGAATTTTGGGAAAGAGGAACTAAAGACATGGTTTGCTAATTGAATATATTAATGTATTATCTTATAACAAGCTTCACATCAATGGAATAGCAGGTCATATGGTTTTCTAAATGAAGCTTGGCGGTCATCGACAAATGTAAGTGTAAAATAGTTTACATTATTATTGTATACATTAACATTCTTTGGTTGTTTGTGCATTGATAAGTCACATTGATGGAAGTGTAAGCTTGGTCGTTTTCTAACTTTTATATGAAAGGAATTTGTGGAGCTTCCAATGTTTCGGGAGTGGAAATACATAGAAAATATTTTAAAGTGGTTTCTATGGAAAATTGCAAACTTGTTGAAGTACCTAGTACCAAACTCAGTGAGGAATTATGTTTAAACTCCTGAGGACAAAGGGATAATAATGGTGTTGAAATTTACCATACCTTTGTTATAAAATCATACCTTAGCTATCGGAATTTATGTTGCATTCAAGCAGTGGAAGGAAAGACGAGCAGCTAAGGGAATCTCACACATCATATAAGATTGTGGAAAGTGCATCATAACCTGTCACTTTTTCTGTAATTTATATTGAAGTTAAACACATTGAGGAAGCTATTACTGTATCTACTAGATGAGAAATAAGTCCAGATACACATATTCAATTATTATTTTAGTAGTACTAATATGGTGCAGGTTCACTGACCGAAGTCAGGAATTTCTTCAAAACATGGTTACTGATGGAACTTCATTTATTGATTGGATTTGATGTTTATGTGGTTTTGAAAATGTATTCCACACAGTTATAATATATTTTGACTCAATGTGGAATTATTCATATTATTGATATATGTGATTGGAAATAATTGATGCGAAAATTCACTTGAGGAAACAAAATACTCAAGGTGCCTATAAAGGTGGAATTACACTCGAGGAAACAATACTCGAGGCGCCGAGGACAGCTATGCTGGAATAATTAGGCGGAAACTAAAAGTCTCTAGTGATCTTAAGTGTCACAACAAGGAAATATATTGAAGGGAAGTATCATCATATATATTCATTTATTTTGTGGGTTTTCAACGTAGTGTTAATTTGATTGTTGATATCTTGACTAAGCTTCTTATTCAGGAGGTATTTGGCAAGCATGTTAAGGCTATGGGTTTATAAAATATTTGAATGATCGTTTGGGACAAGTGGGAAATGTTGGAATTATGTGTCCTGCAACTATATTCAAATTACTAGGAACTAGCAATATTCGAAATACCTCATTATGGAATTATACATGTATGTATGCATGGAGTTACTTTACATGATTATCATGGAATTATCACTTGTTGGAACGTACTTAAGTTATATGCTTAAGGAAGCTGGTCGATTATCAGTGGAATGTAATATACTATATATATTGGAAAGACTACCCGGGTACAGTGATAATCGAAAGGAGCTAGATCATATAGTTAGATTACAGCCCTAATGTTGATCTACATAATTAGAGAAATTTACACTATTATGGCGCATTGCTCATAAGTGTGTGCTCTGAGGACACAACGGGTAGAATCCGTTAATAGACAAATTTGATCGTGGTTGGTAATTTGGTCTGGACTCTATCCCGGAAAACTAGTTGAAAGACTAGGAATCTTATCTGTATAAGACGATGACTCTTTGAAAACACGGTATAAGAAGGTCCTTACCCCTAACCTCGGATATGCGATTGTGAGCGGCACCACGGATAAGCACAGAGGAATAGGGGTAGACCACATACCCTAAATTTCTAACAGCCGGCGGCCTCTTACGAAGCGGTAATTAGGAAGTAGTAACAATTTGCTTCACGATGAAACCTATAAATCAACCATCGATCCAAAAAAAAGTTATACTAACCATCGATCCAATTTGGTGAACCCAATTTGCCCAGGCTGTGCTCTGGTCATGCACGCTTATTTCATAGTGCAGCATCCTCTGCTGTTCACGGCATTGAGCCGTACCGCATGATTGTAATTCTACACAGTGACACTGTGCTGCATCTCGTAAAACAATGAAGAAGTAAAATTGCTGCTGAGATAATCTGTTGATCACAGTCCCAAATCCAACGATTATTCCTAGGAGGTAACTCCCTCATCACACACTGGTTTACACAACACCACATAATGGAAGGACATATGGCGCGATTATCCGCCGTCGACTCATGTATAGTAGTCCCTCTGTACCAAAATACTTATAGTTGGGAGAACTTGTACTTGTACAGAGGTAGTACATCTGCAGGGTACGTACGTACGTACAGTAGAACGTTCCACAATGGTATATCTTGTGGCATCGCATAACGACCGTGCATGTTCCGCACGCTGTAGAGCTGCGTGCTCAATTTATACCCTGCATGCACAACACAGAAACAGCCGGGTTAAAACGAAGAACGTCTCGGAAACTTTCATGCCTCGGGTTTTGGCGTCACGTACGCGTTGCAGTTGACGTTGGGGTCGATCTTGAAGGGCGGCTGGACGCCGCACCTGCCGGGCAGCCCCGCGGCGCGGCCGAGGTACGGCCCGCCCGCCGCGGCGGCGGCCACGGTCTTGAGGCAGGCGCAGGCGGCGCGGCGGTCGGGCGTGGCGCGCGCCCTGGACACGAGCGTCTTGATCCCCGAGCAGCACGCCCGCGGCACCGCCCCGCCCGACTGCACGTACCCGAGGCACGGCATCAGCTCGTTGTACACCGTGGAGCACGTCAGCGCCGCGCTCGCGCCCCGCGGCGCCAGCGCCAGCGCCAGCACCAGCACCGCCGGCGCGACCGCGCGGGCGCCCCTGTTCCCGGCAGGAGCCATCGATGCCAACTGCCCAGCAAAGATTGACGAGTAGTATGTGATCTTCAGGTGATCGGTGGGTGAACTGGTCGCAGGCGGGTGTGGCTCAGGTGGGCAGGGAGAGCGCAAGTATATGTGGGGAGAGGCGACGACCGACGAGGTAGGGCGGTCGCTGGAACAATGGCCTAGAGGTGGGTGCCGGGAACCCGCGGGTGTGTGACAGTTGTGTTCCCACTTTGCCGTGTGTTGCCGGTGCGGACGTACGCGCCGCATGGAGGCTTCGACACGCGCCATGCATGCATTGTCATGTGACAAGTGTGGACAGCAGTTGGAGTTTCTGAAGGTCCCGTGCAAGAAGGGGAAGAACTGAAGACGAGAAGGCGACAATGCCGCGAACGCTCGATCTGAACAACAACGGACGTGCGGTGCGTGGACCGCGAGCCGTAGACCAGCAGGAGACCTGGCGACTGGCGTCAAGGCGGGCTGGGTCGCTCTGGCGACCTGGACGATGCGTTGGTTGCTGGCAGACAGTCGTTTTCCTGGACAGTGAGAGGCACGCGGGCGGTCTTCTCTTGGTCCAATTTCTTTTGGAAGGGTTTAACTTTGCTGTGAATTGGCCGGTAGAGAAGCACTGGACTGGGTCGATATTGGTCATTACTTCCAGACACATAAAGGCCTAAGACAAGGAGATCCGATGTCCCCTATCTTGTTTAACATTGTGGTTGATATGTTAGCCATCTTGATAGGAAGGGCTAAGGAGAATGGTCAAGTGGGTGCCTTGGTACCTCATCTGGTTGATGGAGGTGTATCCATCCTTCAGTACGCTGATGATACAATCATCTTTATGGAGCATGACCTGGCCAAGGCGAGAAATATGAAGCTGGTGTTATGCCTTTTCGAACAATTGACTGGGTTAAAGATTAACTTTCATAAGAGCGAGCTGTTCTGCTTTGGTAGAGCCAAAGACGAACAGGAGGCTTATCGGCAATTGTTTGGGTGCGACTTGGGGGATTTACCTTTCTCTTACCTAGGTATTCCAATCCACCATAGAAAGCTGACCAATAGAGAATGGAAGTGCATCGAAGACCGGTTCGAGAAGAAACTGAGTTGCTGGAAGGGCAAGCTCATGTCATATGGAGGCCGATTAATTCTGATTAATTCGGTGCTCACGAGTATGCCTATGTTTCTCTTATCGTTCTTTCAAGTCCCAGTTGGTGTTAGGAAAAGACTGGACTTTTATCGATCGTGTTTCTTTTGGCAGGGTGATGATCTAAAAAGAAAATACAGACTTGCAAAATGGGATATCATCTGTAGACCGAAAGACCAAGGGGGTCTTGGTATTGAGAATCTTGAAGTCAAGAACAGATGCCTTCTTAGCAAGTGGCTGTGGAAGCTTTCTTTTGAGACTGATGCCATGTGGGCCCAAATCCTTCGCAGCAAGTACCTACAGACAAAGTCCTTGTCTTAGGTCACAGTCAGGCCAACTGACTCGCCGTTCTGGAAAGGCCTGATGAAAGTCAAACAATCTCTGTTTAATAGGACAAAGGTTGTTATTGGCAACGGCGCTAGTACACGCTTCTGGGAGGATACTTGGCTCGGTGAGACACCCTTGGCCATTCAATATCCGTCTTTATATCGTATTGTTCAACGACGTGAGGTGTTCTTTGCTACGGTGTTTCAATCCATCCCCCTTAATATTCAGTTCAGACGGTCGTTAGTGGGCAATCGTTGGGAAGATTGGCTCCGTCTAGTTCGGAGACTAATGGATGTCCATCTTTCTCAACAACCCGATGAATTGCGCTGGAAACTGACTAGGTCTGGAGTATTCACGGTTAAATCAATGTATATTGATGTAATTAATTCGAGCTCCATTCCTACCTTCAAGCATGTTTGGGCTGTCAAAGTTCCTTTGAAAATAAAAGTGTTTATGTGGTTTGTCCATAAACATGTTATTTTAACCAAGGATAACTTGATTAAGCGTAATTGGACAGGACCTACGAGGTGTAGCTTCTGTGATCGGGACGAGACGATCAAACATCTCTTTTTTGATTGCCCGCTTGCCAGCGTACTTTGGCGGACGGTTCACATTGCTTTTAATATTACTCCACCGAATTCTGTCACTACGTTATTTGGGACATGGCTCACTGGGATTGAGCCTGAATTAGCGAGACATATTCGTGTTGGAGTTTGCGCTTTGTTGTGGACTATCTGGACTTGCAGAAATGATTTGGTTTTTAACAGAACATCATGTATTCATTTTTTGCAGGTTATTTTCCGAGCCACGAGCATGATCCGTTCATGGTCGCTACTCACTCCGATGGCGGCCAGGGAGCATTTGGTTACTGGATCTATCCGCTGGGAGATGGTAGCTCGGGATATCTTCAACCGGTTTGGATGGCGGTCATGTAATAGGATAGGCAATTAGTTTACCTATCTATATTTAGCCAGCCGGTTGTGGCGTCTTATCTTGGCTAGTCTGTGTGTCCAGCTTCTTTTGCTCTGTGTGAGCTATCTTTTTATTACTTTTCAGTCGGAGACTTTGGAACCTTGTTGGAACCTTTTTTTTCGTTAATAAGATGGCCATATGCATCACTCTGATGCAGAGGCCGGGGAGACCCCCCCTTTTCGAAAAAAAATAAGTCTCTGAACGGAGCTTATCTTGTTTCCAAAAATGATACTCCAAATCAGATTCAACACACAAATATGCATTGACGGCCACTTGCTGGCTTAGACAACCACAACTTGTATATCACCTTCACGATAGTGGCAATAATAACTATAGTACTCCAACATAGAAACTTTCCCACGAGGAACACTGACATCCTGGGAATTAGCAATATTATCGTCCTCATCATCAACATCATTCAACTGATCACTAAATGGCGCACTTGTACCAACCGTAATAGGATGATTATTAACATCAACATATTTAATCCCCAAATGATAGCTCTTATCACCATATGAAAAAAGAATAGGATATTGGAGAGCCATGAGATTACAGTTAAGCTGAGATATATGCTTCAGGACGCCAGAATGTGTTTCGGCGACAACATCAAATTTTCTACACTCGGGAGTTAGATCACCCACTATAATTGCAGCAACCTCCGAAACCGTGGGACCAGATAAACGTGTCCCATGAACACCACCATCATCTCCCAAAAAACGTATAGACACCTTTGAAACGTCAGGACTGCACAAATTTTGTCGAGCAATTCTAAATTTATGGACCAAACGATGATGTGTGTTCAACATTTGAATAAGAGCAGAAACAATCTCGGGATCAGGCTCAAGAGAACCATTTTCTTCTCTATCAAATACATTAATTCTACTCCTGACCTCATCAGCAGAATCCACCATATATAACTGCGCAAATTTTGGAGTAGAATCTTCAGCCGGTAAAAGTGAACCAATACGATGATACACTACTCCATTCATTTTGAACACGCAGGGAGCACCACCAGTATTGATACTGTGATCAATCTGAGCACCCAATGATGTAAAACAAAACATAGAATTATACTGCCTGATTAATCGCATGAACCGACTGGAAGCTGCATCTCCATCAAATCGCATTAACCTATCCAATGGAGACGACCAATCACCAAACTTAGGCAAGGAAACTTTGACAGCACGGCAACATCCTGTATAAACAGGCTGCCGAGCATTGGCACCCACATGATGGGTAGATCCTTCACGAAACCAATAAAAAGCTCCACATTTATGGCAGTTGAACTCTGGTCCACCGTAATATGAACAACCTCTACATGTTTCTACAACACAGCACGATACGATTTTTTTAAAGGGAACAACAGGAAGGAAATGTACAAAAAAGGTCAACAAATTGCAAATCACATACAACCGTACCTTTAAGCAAAAGAATATAATCTTTTGGAATAGGAGGCTCCATTCCACGCACTACATATTAAATAGCACCAATCAATGCATTTATAATAATAACAATACTAACAACAATAGAAATCACATGTGTAGACAACCACAAAATAAGAAGGAAAAAATTGTGGAAACCGAACCTTTTTTCCTCCCCGACCGATATCCTCTTATCAATCTTCGCTTTCGTCGGTTACGTAAAATATCAGCACGTTCCGTGATGGGAGTAGCCAACACTAAAAACGACAACCGAACTAAATCAGAGATCTTAAATCAAACAAACATACATAAAAAAAATATAGAAGACCACTAATAGGAAACACAAACTCACCCAAAGGGGTGGAGCGATAAGAAGACCCCACCCTACGTAACGGAACCACCCGTGGTCGATTAACTTGGTCAATACCAGACATGAAACCAGCAGAAAGTTCCTCGCTCGCAGAAGTGACAGCATCAACAGCAGACATTTGTACTAAAACATAAAATCAAATCAGTATAACAAATAAAAAATGTATAATACAAAAAGATACCAAGCAGCACATCACCTGAAGTACCAATAAAAAAAGCAGCAGGCCGATCAACTGGACCACCAAATGGAACCGAAGATTCTCCTACAAAAAGAAGAAAAGAATCATATGTGGTATACAAAATAAAGAAAAAAGAACTGCATGGAGCATGCACGTAGTCACATCGGCAAGGCGTACTAATGCATGGCACATGCACGTAGCCGTGTGGGCATCCCCGGCATGCACCACACAAACACGTGTTGCCTTTTCACATGAAACAAAATTTATTTAAGTTGTACTATTCTGCCAAGTGCACGTATGCCAACAATGAAACATGTCAAGCATTTGACATATTTTGTTTGTAACAGTTATTCATAAAAATCAAATTTACAGGGAAGCAATACCAGAGAGCACAACTGTTGAGAATATAGACCTTAGAGTCACCCGTCAAGAGGGGCCGGGTTACTCATATGGTCATTACCAGAAGCCCGGCGCCAAGCCTGAAGACGGTGGGCCAAAGATGGGCTCAAGACCCGGATATGGCTTAAAGCCCGTAGTTGCAATCATTATTATGCTAGAACTTGTAGTGTAAGGAAAGGATAGTGGAGAGTCCGAGCCGGACACTCTTATGAGCCGGCCGGGACTCTGAGAGCTGCTGGGCGTCAGCCTCCCTATATAAAGGGACGACCCGGCAGCGGTTTAGGGACAAGAACAATCTCATCGAAAGCCAGGCATAGCGGTTTAGCTCCCTGGTGATCGTAACCCTAATCAATATCACCTCAAACTGGACGTAGGCTTTTACCTTCACCGTAAGGGGCCGAACCAGTATAAACCCTCGTATTCCTTGTCCCGCTTAACCCCTTTAAGCTTCCTAGTTGCGATGGCTCCACGACTAAGTCCTAACTCGAGGACATCTGCCGTGACAATTCCACGACAGTTGGCGCCCACCGTGGGGCCAGCGCACGGTGGATTTGAGTTCTTGAAGGGCAGCTTCGAAGGGCTCAAGGGATACGCTGTGGGCCGGATGACCAAGAGTCGTTGCGGCAAGCTCTACATCGACGATGCAAGCTGGGGCCCCGACGCCGGCTCAATCGAGTACGGGTACCGGGTCCCCTTCGGCGGAATTCATGTTTTCATCGGCAAGATTGGTGAGCCGGGCCCTGAGCCGGATCTCTGCGCCGATCTCATCGAGACGGCTCAGCGTGCACGACCCGCCCGGCCCCGGCCTGCCGTAAGGCATTCTTTTGTGGGATGCGTCCATGGAGGGCTCTCTGATCGATCTGGGTCTGGTGATGAGACGGCCGCCGGCTCTGACGGCGAGTCGTCCACCGATGAGTCAAACTCGTTGTATCAACTTCAAGATGGCCGGCTCATGGGTTATTCCGATGGTGACAGTATTCCGGACCCGTTTGAGCCGCCAAGTCAGGTTGGGGTCTTTATGGCCGGTGCGCAGCCTGTTCAGAACCCTGCTGCTGGAGCGGGAAACCCGGTGCCCTCGCCGGCTCAGGTGCTAATGGATCTCACGGACAAGATGATGGCCCTGTTAACCGCCACGGTTGACCCGGCAGATCAAGCCCAGCACGATGCGGAGGTGGCACAGTTAAAATTGGATCTAGTGAAGGCTAAGGAGGATCTGGCAGCGGAAGGGATCAGGATGACTGCGGAGCAGGCGGCTCTCGATGCCCAAACCCAGTTGATTCAAGCGCAGTCCTTCCGGCTCACGATGGATCAAAACGCGGCCAATGAGGTCCTGAGAAGGAGGCATCAAAAGGCCCAATCTCGACTCCCTCCGGTTTACGATCCACGCAACCTCTTCAACACGCCAGGCGCAGGGTCTAGTAACTCGCCAGGGGTCATAGTGCCTGGGTCTGGGACCCCTATTCAGCCACAAGTGATGGGGCCTCCCCAGGTGCCCCGTGCCCCGCCTCAGTACGTGCCAATACCACCGGGTCATTATAATAACCCGCTGGAGAACATGGTCGCTGCGGCAGCACGACTGGCGGCTCTCCCAGTCGACGGCGACTCTCCGACGGCTATTGAAACCCGCCGGGTCAGGGAACTCCTTCAGACAGCACTGGCACAACAAGAGGCGTACTCCTACAGCCGGGACAGGATCCACTCGACCCCTCGTCCAGGCCGGAGCCCGAGTTACAGCAGACACATGGTCTCAGCGACCGGCTCAAGTAACGTCCGGCGCCATGACCCGCCCCCTGGCCATGGCCCGGCTCATAATGGAGCCTTTCACGCAGCAGACCAAGACAGAGCGCGGCAGGAGGCGGAGCAGGTGCCTCAGTTGACGGCTTACCAGACTCCCCCGGCTTATCCGACGACGTCCGTCGATGTGGGTATCCTTACCAGGACTGGGGGTGTCCCTTGCTTAGTGCCAGCTATCCGCAATGAGCGTCTACCCAAGGACTTCAAAGGCCCTAGGAAGGTGCCCAACTACACGGCTGACTTACAACCCGCAGCCTGGATCGAGAGTTACGAGATGGCCATGGAACTACTGGAGGTTAGTGAGGCGGCAATGGCCAAGTACTTCACCATGATGTTGGATGGGACTGCCCGCACTTGGTTTAAAGGGCTACCACCGAATTCCATCGGGTCTTGGGCTGAGCTGAAAGCCCGGTTCATCCAAAACTTCAAGGATACCTGCAGGCAGTCTATGTCAATTGTGGATTTGACTAACTGTAAGCATCAGGAGGGTGAATCCACGACGCATTGGGTTCGCCGGGTCAAGGAGATCATACATTCGTCAGATAAGATGGATGCTGGCTCAGCAGTCTTAATGTTGGAGCAGAATTGTCGTTTTGTGCCCCTGAAGATGAAACTCGGGCGGCTTAAGCGCGACTGCAATGATATGGGTACACTAATGGCGGCTCTTGTCAAGTACGCCGATTCTGATGGTACCAAGGATCCCCCTTCAGATGATGAAAGGACAGGGAAGGGAAAGAAGAACGGCAATGGCAAGGGTCCTCAGCATAACCCGGGGAACCAAGGAGGAAGCAATCGCAAGGCTGATGGCAGCTTAGAGTTTGTAGACAACGCCAGCTCACAAGTAATAACCAGCGATGCAAAGGGAGGCCCCCTCCCCGAGGCGGCGGGTCAGGCCCGACGCTGGAGCAACTGTTGAATGAGCCTTGTCCAAGGCATGGGTCTAGAGAGAAGCCAGCGACTCATCTATGGAAGGACTATGCAATCATGAAGGCCTTTATGAATTACAATGGCCCGGGCGGCGGCTCAGGCGCTGGCGGTTTTCATGGCCCGGGCGGCGGCTCAAATTCTAATCCTCAGAACGGTCAAGGGGGCTTCAATCAACAGTCTGGCCAGGGTCATCAACAGCAGCAGGGGGGTTATCAGACCAATCCAAAGCAGCTTAGCGGTGGACAGTACCATGTGTTTACCACCAGCCTGTGTAAGCGAGATCAGAAGCTTCATAAGAGGGCTGTGAATGCTGTTGAGCCGGCGGTTCCACGCTACTTGCGGTGGTCTGAGCAGCCTATAGTGTGGAGTAGGGAGGATCACCCTCCCCGGGTGGATAACCCGGGCCACTTGGCCTTAGTGGTGGCTCCTCAAGTGGGAGGATATAAGTTCACAAAGGTGCTCATGGATGAAGGCAGCAGCATCAACATCCTCTATTATGAGACTTTTCGCCGTATGGGGTTGGCTGATAAGAACCTCAGCCAGTCAAACACTATCTTCCATGGTGTGGTACCTGGTAAATCGGCTTATCCAGTTGGCAAGATCGAATTGGAAGTGGCCTTTGGAGATGAGAACAACTACAGGGTGGAGAAATTGACCTTTGAGGTGGTTAAGATAAGAAGCCCGTACCATGCTATATTTGGGCGGCCGGCTTATGCCAAGTTCATGGCTCGGCCGTGTTATGTGTACTTACAGCTCAAGATGCCGGGTCACAACGGGACCATTACGGTTCACGGCAGCCGGAAAGTGGCCCTGGAGTGTGAGGAAGCGATGCGGCTTATGCAGAATCTGTTTGTGCTACAGAGGAGTTGAAGTTTTACAAAAACAATGTTGACTCAACAGATATGACCTCTCTGAAAAAGCCGACTACGGAGAATGAGCCGGCGATGAAATTTAAGTCAGCTGATGAAACTAAGCTTGTTGACTTTGTTCCAGGAGATTCATCTCAGCAGTTTAGCATCAGTGCCAATCTGGATCCAAAATAGGAAAGCGCGCTCATCGAGTTCATCCGTGAGAATAGGGACATCTTCGCATGGAAACCTTCTGACATGCCAGGTGTACCTAGAGAACTCGCTGAGCACACTCTCAATGTTGATCCGAAATTTAAGCCGGTCAGGCAGTTCCTTCGGTGGTTTAATGAAGAGAGGCGGAAAGCTATTGGTGAAGAGGTGGCCCGGCTCTTGGCGGCCGGGTTTATTGTTGAAGTCTTTCACCCAGAGTGGTTAGCTAACCCGGTGCTCGTGCTCAAGAAGAACGGCACTTGGCGGATGTGTGTGGACTACACAGACTTAAACAAGGCGTGTCCGGCTGATCCTTTTGCCCTTCCCCGTATTGATCGAATTATTGATGCTACGGCGGGTTGTGCGCACTTAAGTTTCTTGGACGCTTATTCTGGATATCATCAGATTAAAATGGCAGTTAAGGACCAGGAGAAGACGGCGTTCATCACTCCCTTTGGTGCCTTCTGCTACGTGTCTATGCCTTTTGGACTCAAATGTGCACAGGCGACTTATCAGCGTTGTGTACAGAACTGTCTTCATAACCAGATTGGGTGCAATGTTCATGCTTATGTGGACGATATTGTGGTTAAATCCATAAAGGAGGAAACCCTGATAGATGATTTGAGAGAAACCTTTGATAATCTCCGGGTCTACAAGATGATGCTTAACCCAGCCAAGTGTGTCTTTGGTGTTCCTGCAGGCAAACTCTTGGGTTTTTTGGTTTCTGACAGAGGCATTGAAGCTAACCCGGAGAAGATCAAGGCCATCACCTCCCTAGCTAAGCCGGCGTGTTTAAATGACGTTCAGCGCTTGGCGGGTTGCATCGCTGCTTTAAGCCGGTTTATAAGCCGTTTGGGTGAGAAAGGAATGCCATTATATCAGTTGATGAAGAAAACTGATAACTTTGTCTGGAATGATGCAGCTAATACTGCCTTTGAGGATTTGAAGAAGCAGCTGGCAGAGCCTCCAGTCCTTGCTGCTCCGGTTGATAAGGAGCCCTTATTATTATATGTGGCGGCGAACACACGAGCCGTCAGTGTGGCTATGGTGGTGGAGCGCAAGGAGGAGGGTAAGGAGCATCCGGTTCAGCGGCCGGTTTATTATGTCAGCCAAGTGCTCATTGAGTCCAAGCAGCGATATCCGCATTGGCAGAAGCTTGTTTATGGTGTGTTCATGGCGAGCCGGAAACTTAAGCATTATTTTCAGGGTCATCCCATCACTGTGGTCAGTTCTGCCCCTCTTGGTGATATCATTCAAAATAGAGAGGCCACAGGGAGAGTAGCTAAGTGGGCTATAGAGCTTGGACCTCATGGTCTCAAGTACGTGCCACACACTGCTGTTAAATCTCAGGCCTTAGTGGATTTCATCAATGACTGGACAGAGTCACAAGTGCCCGAGCAGAAGCCGGATAACACATATTGGACTATCCACTTTGATGGGTCCAGGCAGTTGAAGGGCTCAGGGGCTGGAGTCGTGTTGGCTTCCCCTAAGGGTGACAAGTTCCATTATGTGCTACAGTTGCTGTTTCCTTGCACTAACAACGCGGCTGAGTACGAGGCCTTGCTCCATGGTCTTCGGATGGCTAAGGAGATGAGCTTAAGCCGGGTAAGGTGCTTCGGCGATTCAGACTTGGTGGCTCAACAAGTCTCAGGCAAGTGGGATTCCAAGGATCCTCTCATGGCGGCTTATCGCCGCGAGGTTGATGCCATTGCTGGGCACTTTCAGGGTTATCAAGTGGAACACATCGATCGCAGGAAGAATGAGGCGGCGGATGCTTTAAGCCGGCTGGGCTCTCAGCGAAAACCGGTGCCGCCTAACACTTTCCTGGACGTCCTATATAGCCCTTCTGTTAAGTTGCCTACAGAGGAAGATTTGGCTGTCCCTGACCCGGAGGCACGACTGGTGGCGGCTCTCCATATCATACCAGACTGGACAATGCCGTATCTGGCTTACATGACCCGGGGTGAGTTGCCTGAGGATGAAACTTTGGCCAGGCAAATAACCCGGCGGGCTAAGTCAATGATTGTTATCGATGGCGAGTTGCATCATCGCAGTGTTACAGGAGCATTTCAGCGTTGTGTCTCCCCTGAGGAAGGTCAAGAGATCTTGCGTGAGATTCACGAAGGGGATTGTGGCCATCACGCCGGCTCAAAGTCTCTTGTGGCCAAGGCTTTTCGCCATGGTTTTTATTGGCTGACGGCTCATGCTGATGCAGAGGACTTGGTCAGTAAATGTGATGGTTGCCAGAGGTTCTCACGACGGGCTCATGTGCCGGCTCAGGAGCTGAGGATGATCCCAATTACTTGGCCCTTTGCGGTCTGGGGGCTTGATATGGTTGGGCCTTTTAAAAGGTCCAAGGATAAGAAGACCCACCTCTTGGTGGCAGTTGACAAATTTACCAAATGGGTGGAAGCTGAGCCAGTTAGCAAGTGCGATGCGGCCACGGCGGTTCAATTTATGAAAAAGGTGATTTTCCGCTTTGGCTTTCCGCACAGCATTATAACTGACAATGGCACCAATCTGTCCAAAGGCACCATGGAAGAGTTTTGTCAACGAGAGCATATCCGACTTGATGTCTCCTCGGTTGCTCATCCTCAGTCCAATGGTCAAGCTGAGAGAGCTAATCAGGAGATTCTGAAGGGTATCAAGCCCCGGCTGTTGGTCCCTTTGCAACGGACGCCGGGTTGTTGGGTGGAGGAGTTGCCCTCCGTGTTATGGAGCACCAACACTACTCCTAACAGGTCTACAGGCTTCACGCCTTTCTTCATGGTTTATGGGGCAGAGGCCGTCCTCCCCAGTGACATCCGTCATGACTCACCTCGAGTGGCGGCTTACGTTGAGGCGGTCAATGAACAGGCGCGCCAAGATGCTCTTGACTTGTTGGACGAACAGCGTGATGTGGCCGCAGCTCGCTCCGCGATTTACCAACAAGACCTGCGCCGTTATCATAGTCGCCGGGTTAAAACCCGGGTCTTCCAGGAAGGCGATCTCGTGCTCCGGCTCATCCAGGATCAAACAGATGCGCACAAGCTCTCCCCGCCTTGGGAAGGACCCTTTGTGGTCAGCAAGAACCTGCACAACGGGTCATATTACCTCATTGACATTCGGGAGCATAAAGATTCACGTAAGTCGGAGGAAGAGACCCGTCGACCGTGGAACATAGCTCAGCTTCGGCCTTACTACCCTTGAGTCGCCAGCTCTCGTGATGTACATATTTCTCTCAGCCATGTATATATTATGATAAGCAATAAAGCAGGACCTCTGTCCTTTTTTCTCCTCCAAATATGCACGTGTTGTTTTCATTGCAAGATTACATGATGACTTGAAGGAGGATCCGGCTTATGATCGCATTCGAATCTAGCCATAAGCAACAAGGTCACTTGGGGGCTTCCTGTTCAAACATGGGTCGTATTCGAACCAAAGAGAACATAGCTGTCGATACCCATTTGATTGGCAAAGTGCCGAGCTCATTGGGGAGTTTTCCTTGATCATATTTGAATCATGGTTTCACCCCTTTGGGAACCGACGTGGATCGTATTCGAATCTGCGTCGTTAAACAATTCTTAAAATCACTTGGGGGCTTCCTGTTCAAACATGGGTCGTATTCGAACCAAAGAGAACATAGCTGTCGATACCCTCTTGATTGGCATCGCCACACCCACTGGGGGCTATCTGATCGTATTCGAATCTTAGCATAACCCCTTTGGGCCGGGTCTCTGGTCGTATTCGAACCGGAAGCCCCTAAGTTCTTCCAGTTTATAGTCAGTTTTGTCTGATTATTCCAAGTGTGTACGGCCGGGTCTCACTTTGCCGGCTTAACTTGGGTTTACAGTTTTGCTGAACGCAATGGGTGTTATAAGACAGGTAAACCGGAGTTGCGGTACCAACCTTCTTATCCGGGTTATCTAAACCGGAAGTATGCTTGCAGGCCGTCAAGTATGTTCTTACGGCTGTATTCAGGATATCATTGAAGACAAGTCCTTTTTGATTCATATTCCGGGTTATCTAAAACTTATGATTCTCAGGGCGGTAAGCCGCCTCGAGACTTGTGATTTGCCCTTCTATGCAGGATAATTAAAGGCACCTCTTTTGAGGTTAAGAAAAACAGAGGATTGATTATGACCCGGAGAGACATCAAAGAGACAACTTCAAAAGACTTCAGCATTCAATACATGCACGATGGCACGGCAGAGATAAACTGTTGCACCTACTCTATTAAAAAATTCATCAAGTCTAAAAGGGTGGAGCATTGTTTGGTAAACCGGCTGCGGAAGTTAAGACGCTTGCTGAGTGGAAGTCTCCGGCTCATCTCTTCCTTCTCCTCCGGTTGATCCCAAGACCCGGAAGGTTGATGACTTCCAGTCGATGCCGCTAAGCGCTTCGAACTGGGCTTCCTCATCAATTAACCCGAAAGGGTCAATCTCCGGGGCGAAAGTGTGCTGACGAGCCGGCGGGATCAAGTTGAGGGCTTCATAGCGCGGAGTAGGAATCCTCTGATTTTCTGCGTCGTAGCCCGGCCGGTACTTGGTCAGATCGGTATCGTTGCCAATAAGAGTGGCCACCGGGCGTACGGCCTTCACGCAAGCTGAAAAGTCCTTCTGATCAAAGGCGGTGCCGTCTTCCTTCAGACTTGGGTAGCCGAGGGCGATGTCCGCCGGGTCTAAATCTGGCAAGAACGCCTTAGCCCGGCTCAGCGCAGCAATCGCTCCGGCTCTCGCAGAGGCTCGTCGCAGTTCTTGGATCCGTTGAGGAAGAACGGCGAGCCGGCGAAGGACTTCCGCCAGGTGAGTCGGCACTTCCTTGGAGAGGGCCACCACAGCCAAGGCACGTTGTGACCCGGTGTAGAGTTGTTCCACCAGGGTGTATACGGCCTTCAGCTTGGTCACCACACTCTGATTCAGGTTGGCACTTCTGGGACCTGTTTAACAAAGGCAGATCAGCCGCCGACAAGGATGAAATTATGAGATATGCACATTCTAAACTTGATGAAAGCCGGCGAGACGACTTACCGAAGACTGCGGCCACCATCTGGGACACTTGGCGCTTTAGGCCGGAGAGCTCGGCGGTCTTCTCAGAGAGAGCCTTCTCCGCCTGTTCAGCCCGGTTCACCAGTGCGACCTTTTCTTCGGCCCACGCCTTCCGCTCAGCGTCGAACTCCGTCTTCAGCTTCTCTTGCGCGGCGATGCTGGACACGAACTTGGCATTTGCCTTCCGGGTCTCCATCTCTTGCATCTTTAGCCGGTTCTTGAGATCAGCAAGGTCAGCCTCAAGTTTCTTGCCAACAGCCTGTATAAACTTCCGGGTTATGGCATGAACAATTACTCTACAAATTTAAAGTCCCAAGCGTTTTCCAAGCAAAGACACTTGGCACTTGGGGGCTAATGCATATTGAACGTATCTATCTACAAACTGCCGGCTCAATTGAGTAAGCCGGAACCTAAGTCTACAACATATTCAATCATAAGTCGTCGACTTGGGGGCTAGCATGGGAAAGGTAACTATGCAGTAAGTAAGAGGACAGCAGAATGATACCTCAGACTTCTGCTGGATCTGGTTCACCATGGCAACCTCTGCGTCCCGGCTCTTGTGCACTTGGCTGATGTATCCAGAGACGAGCTCTCCGATGCTCAGGTTGGCGTAGTCGGAGAGGTCCAGGTTCACCCGGTGGGGCTGCAGCAACTCCCCCTTAGCGGAGCACTTGGCCAGCACGGTAGGTCTCCCCGGCTCAACGAACTCCGCCCGGGTGATTACCACGTCCGGGTCATTTGTTGGTTGAGCCGAGCCGGAGGCCTCCGGGTCAGCAGAAGCTTCTACAGGTGCCGTGTCCATTGGAGTGGTGGCTTCGGGAGCGGAGGCAGCTGGCGGTTCTTGGACCGTCACCTCCGGTTCAGGCAAATCCGGCTCTCCGGCCGACTTGGTTTTCTTAGCTCTCTTGGTGAGCTTTGCCTGGGCACTGAAAGAACAACAAAGGTTAGTATAAAAAGTATGAGCAAAGACCAGAACAAATATAAGAGGGTTATCATTACCCGGGCACGGTCTTGAAAGCCGGCAGACTTGACTGCATAGAGTCGCCGGAAGAGGGGGAGGTCTCCTGATAATTTGAGTCTGAAGAATTGAGTGGCTGACGTATAACACCCGCCAACGGATGAAAAGGGTACAAGTGGGAAATAACCTCAGTCCGGCGCTTCCTTGATGCGTCAGGTAACTCGAAGGAGAGGTCGGTGTCCTTGTTGGTCCGGGTGTGACGCCGGCTCTCATGAACCTGTCGCTTCAAAATAAATTTAGGATCTTGATAAGCTAAAGGATGTGAAAAGCTTACTTTCCGAGTTACCCTTCGGACTTTCAGCCTTGGCAAGGGCTTCGAGTCGGAGGAAAGTGACATTACCTCTTCAACCACCGGGTTACTTGCGCCGGTGTCATCCTGTCAATGAACAAGTATTGATAAGGCGGATAGCAGCAAACAACAAATATAGCAAGGATCTAAAAGATCAGGGGTTACATCTGACTCGGAGCTGTCGCTTAATTGCATCAGCTCTGAAGCAGTAGGCCTGCTTCCTTTCTTGCGAGGGGCGGCTTTCTTGGCGGCTTTCTTCACCTTTCTGGCCTTCTTGGCCGCCTCATGGTCATATTTGACCCGCCAGAACTTGTCGTCAGCCTGAAAAATACAATGATGATTTCTTCAAACGATTCAGATGAAAGTTATATACAGAAGAAGATAGGATAATCAGATTGGCGGCTTACCGCTGGGGCTGGGTTGGTCTTGCAGAAGGGGGCTAACCCGGTCCTTCCGCAGTCTGCCAGGCTCTCGTTTAAAAGAGCCTTGGTCATCTCCTCTGCAACGTCTTCAGGAAGATCATTGCGGCTGTGTCTCTGAGGGTCGTCCTTTCGGCCCGTGTACTCACACATTAAGCCGGGGCGGCGGCTCAATGGGATCACCCGCCACGAGATCCAGACCCGGACCAGATCGATTCCGTTCAGACCATTGCCCAGTAGAGCCTTGATCTTGTTGATAGTGGGGAGCAGAGGCTGGCGCTCCGCCGGAGTCAGTTTGTCTGACAATGGGTGGTTGACTCCAGACGCAATGGGCGAAAGCCGGGCAGCGGACTTTCATCAGCCGGTGACGTGTCTTGGCAATAGAACCAAGTCATGTTCCAGTCCTTTGGGTGGCTCGGCGGCTCTGCGTAAGGGAAAAGGCAATCCCTACGCCGTTGGATGGAGATGCCACCTAACTCCAGACTTGGCCCATTGGCGCACTCATTCTGACGGTTCAAATAAAAAAGCTCTCTGAAGAGCAGCAGACTAGGTTCTTCTCCAAGGTAAACCTCGCAGAAGACTTGGAAGTTGCAGATGTTGGACACTGAGTTGGGTCCTATGTCTTGAGGCCGCAAGTCGAAGAAGTTTAGAACGTCCCTAAAAAAACTTTGAACCGGGCGGTGCGAAGCCCCGGCTCATGTGATCCGCAAAAATCACTACCTCCCCGTCCTTTTGGCTGTGGTCTCTCTTCTGACGGGTCAGGGGCACGGTAGGACATGACATCCTTCTTGGGCAGATATCCAGACTTAACAAAATCCGCTAGGGTCTCATTGGTGACATTGGACCTCATCCAGTTGCAAGTAATGGAGGCTTTGGGAGGCATGGTGAAAATCGGCAGTCTATGATAAAAGGAAAAACGCCCGGGTTAATTATGAGCCGGAAGAAATCTACGGTTCAATGTCAAGGTGGCGGCTTATAAAGGGGACTAATGGTATACATTTAAGTGCATCGGGCTATTTAAGCCGCCCGAGGGATTGAGAGTAATTTGATTGTCTACAGGCTTTATCACAAGCTAAGCCGAAAATTTTATGGCGCATGGTTTTCTTTAAGCCGGAAGGATCTACGGCGTGTGGTTTCTTTAAACCGGAACTGTAAACCGCCGAGATTCAATAATTGCAATTTTTACTAAGTGTGGTAAAACAGGTTTCACACATCGCAGTAAAAATTTTGGATCAAAACATTCGGGCAAAAGAAAAGTTTCTAGACCTAGAAACAGAGACCGGAGAAGTTTTTGGGCTCGAACAAGGTTTTTATGCAGTAAAAATAGAGCTGCTTGCATGTAAAATGGGTGCTAAACAGTCACCGCAACGGTTCTATGTAAGTCTAAGATCAAAAGGAGGCAGTAAAAATCAAATCTACTGAGGCCCGTGGCGCACTACGAAGAACACGGACGAACTACTCGAACCCTAGTGCGGATCTGCCCTATGGAGTGGCGAGGACTCACCGGAGCTGAAGAGGAGCGGAGGTAGCCGCCGTTTATCTGGACCGGGTCAGGGTGATGCAGCGGCCAAGGTTGACGAAGTCCGGGGGCGCGACGGCGGCGACAGTAGCAGAGCTCGGGCAAGGGAGCAGTGGCGCGAGGAGGAAGATGAAGGAGAGAGAAGTGGCTGAGAGCCCGTCGGGCCGGCCTATTTATAAGGCGAGCTCATAAGTGGGCGCGACAATCAAGGAAACCACGGCGTGGTTATCTCCCCACGAAACGCCTCGATTTTCGGGATGACAGTAAAGAAAAAGATCCGTTGCGGATCTGGCGGAGTAAAAAATGGGCTTAATGGAAGATGACGTCATGGCGGATTATCCGGAGTCCGGAGGATGACGTCACGCCGGGTTATGGCCTTCACACAATTGTGAGCCGGAGGTTTTTCTGTCGAAGGAATGGAAGATTGACATGAGCCGGCTCAAATCAATCTGGGGCCTAATATTGAGAATATAGACATTAGAGTCACCCGCCAGGAGGGGCTGAGCTACTCATATGGTCATTACCAGAAGCCCGGCGCCAAGCCTGAAGACAGTGGGCCAAAGATGGGCTCAAGACCCAGATATGGCTTAAAGCCCGTAGTTGCAATCATTATTATGCTAGAACTTGTAGTGTAAGGCAAGGATAGTGGAGAGTCCGAGCCGGACACTCTTATGAGCCGGCCGGGACTCTGAGAGCTGCTGGGCGTCAGCCTCCCTATATAAAGGAACGACCCGGCAGCGGTTTAGGGACAAGAACAATCTCATCGAAAGCCATGCATAGCGGTTTAGCTCCCTGGTGATCGTAACCCTAATCAATATCACCTCAAACTGGACGTAGGCTTTTACCTTCACCGTAAAGGGCCGAACCAGTATAAACCCTCGTATTCCTTGTCCCGCTTAACCTCTTTAAGCTTCCTAGTTGCGATGGCTCCACGAGTAAGTCCTAGGTCGAGGACATCTGCCGTGACAATTCTACGACAACAACGAAAAAACTGGGTTGGGAAACGGCAGGGTTCGTATCACCCGGAAAACCAAAGCCACACGAAGAATGAGCTGCATTAAGACGAAAATGAAGTAGGTAATTAAAAAATAAGTAAATGAAAGACTGGAAAAACTCAACCTGAATAACCAAACAAAGCAAGAACATACGAACTCACCAATAGCAGAATCAACAGGACGCTTTCCTAGTCGGATCTCTTGACGCCGACGACGCAAATCGGCAGCAGAGGAACTCTGACCTTGAACCCCTACATGAAACAACCAGACAAATACCTAATTACGCGGTGAACATACAACAAGGATTAGCAAAAGTTGGATCAAATAGACTGAACCGACCAGTAGATGGGAAGCCAACGGAACGATGAACAGCAGGATGGCTCCGATGACTACCACCAACAGCTTCCGGCGTGGCCACACCACGACCTCGCAGATCATTGCGCCCAGTAACTACCCCACGAATTCCACGAGGACGACCCGGACGACGAAGCCGCAGATCAGTATGCCCAATAGCTGCCCCGCGAATTCCAAGAGGGTGACCCGGACGACGGAGGCCACTTCGGCAAGAGCTACAACGATCCATCTACGAATAAAAACCACAACATGCGAGACTGGGAGAAACAATGCGATGGATCACGTATTTATAGCCGGAGCACCAGAGACAGGAAGCAAGATAGCAGGAAACAACCAAGACCGTCGAGAAAAGCGGCAACAGCAGCGCTGCCCGAGAATTGTGGAAACTGCACACGTGCCAACCTATGAATATCATGCTGAACCAATTAACCACGCGCTGGCACCGTAAAACAACACGTACACCATCAAGCCGACACGCATGCAACATCAGGAGATGTCCACAAAACTAACTGAGGACACGTACTGGAGGCAAATCGAACCATGCATGCAACCCCACAAGTCATACAGCCCCTTAGTCATCCGTTAGCAGATGCATGCAGTCAACAAATCACATCCGCCCACCTGCATGCAGCCAAATGCAAATTGGGTTCTGAACCGACAGTTCGTATGTTTGACCAGGAACTGAACCAGAAGAAATGAAGCGCACATCCAAATAGTTTACACACCCAGATCCCAAACTAATCACACGTGTCATCATCTGATTTACCAGTTTGGGGCTGTAAAAAACTCAACAAATCCACAAAATTTAATCGGTTCTAGATTTAGGGAATATAGTATGTAGAAGTAGGGTCATCCGTGCCATTCTACTCATCTTGTGTAGGGCTTAATTATGTGTTCGTTGGGTCATCCGTGCCATTCTACTCATCTTGTGTAGGGCTCAATTATGTGCTCGTATTCAAAACGGAAAGTTCCATATTAACAGAAACAGAAAGTTTCGTTTCCGTGCCTGTTCCATCGAAAAACATTGTTCTGTTTCCATTTCTGTTTCTGCATAAAAATTATGTTTACATTTTTGATTGCAAATTTTCATTTTCCCTTCCATTTTTTCTCTCTGTTCCCATTTTTTTCTGTCAGAAAAGCGAAAAGTTTCCGCTCCTTTTTCATACCTACCAATGTTCTACTTTTTCTCAGTGCCGGTGGTGGCCGCGGACGTGTCGGCTTGGTTGGTCGTGGCGTCGGGCACGGCCAATGTGGAGTTGGCAACGTCGTCGTCGATGCCCAGTCAAATTCCCCCCCCCCCCCCACGCCAGCATCCGCGAACATGGCTTCTTTCTTCGCCTGCCGGACGCGTTGCCACCATCGCTCGTGGCGGTGCGGGGATACAGCATTGGCCAACCTGGACAGGTGAGGACGGCTTGGCAATGGCGATGGCGCCGGCTCCGGCGGGCTTGTCGACAAGCCAGCCTGTATTTGGCTGGCTTTTCGGGCAACCCAAGCAGCTTTAATGCCGGAGAGCTCCTTCTAATAGCCAGAGAGTCCGTCCTAGAAGACTTCGAAGCCGAAAGCCATGACGGGTGTGATACAAGGAGGAGATGGAGAGCGGAGGTATGGTGTGGTTCCTGTCCGCCACCTGGCGACGTTTAAATAACGGGCGGATGCGAGATGCCAACTGGAGAGGTGTTTAATGTCGGCCGACACAAGGACAAACATGTGGCAGTCGGATGCCGAAACAGGTTCCTCGACACATGTGTTGGTTTAATGAAGGAAGGCGGGCAGACATATGCCCTTTCAATGCAGAGAGAAGGTGTATGCAGCGGGCGGCGCTCTCGGCCGGCGAGCCGCTTCAATGCCAGCACCAGTAAATGTCATGTCCACTCTGGGTCGGCATCAATGCGGAGTGGCCGCTCTAGCGGGAAAGAGCGTGGGAGAGGGAGAGGATATTGGGTGTGGCGGATTTGTCGGAAGCGAACGTGACAGTGGTCCGGACACCCACAAAGCCCCAGGTTTGCGAGCAAAAAGGACGTCCTGGCAGGCCCACGAATGAAAGCAGGTGCGCGTTGGATGGAAAACGACGTCTGGACCGTCTGGTCCGAATGGTTGTGGGCGGTTTGAGGGTCGGTGTTGAAGATGCCCTCTCTCCAGCCGATTGGGCCATTTGACCCTAGTGACACACAACACGCCTAAAAGTGACTGAGACCCCCCACAGGAGCTATATTTGACTCACTAGCGAGATGGTAGCTCTCCTCGCCTGAAGAGCGGTGCGATCGAGCCAGCCCAGCATTTTAGAAGTTCATGTGGTTTTCTCTCTGTGTGTGTTTTTCTTGTTTTTCACTGTTTGCGGTGGGTCTTTTGTGTGGCTTTTCTTTGTCCGATTTTCATTGTTTGGGGTCGGGGTTTCTTGGTTCTTTTCTTGTTTTCATGATTTCTCCTTTTCTTATTTTCCTTTTTATTTGGATTTTTATTTCTGCACTGTTTTTTTCTTTCTTTTTTCTCTTTGTTATACTCTGGTTTCTTTGTTTTTCATCTGCTTTCTTTGTTTTTTTATTTGTTATTTGTCGGTTTTCTTTGTTTCTTTCTTGGTTTTCTACGCAATTTTCGTTGGTTTGTTTTCGTAACACATGAATTTTATTTACGACAAAATACACATTATTGATGTACATGTAAAATATCTTTTATACAAGTTGAACATTTTTTAGATACACGATGTATATTTTTCGTTTAATACATGTTTAGAACCCTTTTTGAGTACATAATCGACATTTTTTCAAATATACGTTGAAAGATTTAATGTAATGATCATTTTTACAAAACTATGCGAATTTTTTTTAACATTGTGTAAACATTTTTTAATGTCACAAATATTTTGTTGAAACACGGGAACATTTCCTTAAAATGCCACATATATTTTTTAAATGGTACGAAAAAAATTATACCGTGAAAAACATTTTTATACACGTTTTCAAAATTTTCACATACATTTTTTTGAAATGCAGAACCATTTTTCCATTGTTGCGAACATTTGTTTAAGCGATCACCATTGTTCTAGAATTGCGCTAACATATTTTTACTGACTTAATATATTTTCCAAAAATAAAAATAATAATAAAAGAAACAAAGCTTATTGTCAAGTTAACATTCTGTCATGTGACATCATGACAACAGCCCATGTCTCCACTGGGACGGCCAACCATCGACTCACTGTAGTGTGCAAGGGGGCGAGGCAGCCATTTGTGTCGCTGTTAGCGCGATATAGGCACGCCCGAGACCCCCCGCCCCTATCCTATATCACCCACAGTGCGGCCATAGGTTAGACATTTTTTTTATGATTTTATTAAAACGATGCTTTTGGAAACATTTTATTACAACAAGTTTAAGAATTGATTTTTATTTATTTTTCAAACATGTATTAGGAAAAAATGTTTATCGTGTATTAAAAGATACTTTTCTTGTATTTGTATAATGTCCACCATATACTTGAAAAAAAATCATGATGTGTTAAAATATGTTCATCATATTTTTTAAAAATTGTTCACCATTTATTTTATAAAGGTTCATCGTATATTCGAAAAAATTTCTTGTGTACAAAAATGGAACATATCTTTTCCCAACATCCAACTTGACTATATCATTTCCAAGACAAGGGCATAATACATTTCTAAACGAGAATGAATTGCATAATACATTTTATATAGACATATCCACTACAAGTTATTAATAACTATTGTTGTGTATGCAAGTTTTCACATTGTGAAAAACATTGTAGCTGTTGGATTTGTTGTTTGGTTCACTAACATTCGTATGATCACGACATGAGAGTCTCTCTTGTATGCAACATGCATTAGTTGCACTTTGGGTGGATTCAAAATCCCATCATATGTAATTGTGATATGTTTAATTTCTGCTTTAAAATTCTTGTTTTCTACTATTTTTATGCCGTGATTCTACATCATCAAAATTGTTGTAGCCGTCTGAGTTGCTAGCTTGGTCTGTTAACATCCATTTGATCTTTTCACATAAAGAAACAATTGTCTGATAATTGTTTTGCGATTATCTTTGTCTAATATATACATGAGGACCTCTTTATAATGGAACATGCATTTGTGCCCAGCATATTTAATTTATACTAGAATTCTATTAGGTTTTTAAAAAATCTCTATTGTCTGATATATACACGAGGACCTCTTTATAATGCAACATGCATTAGTGCCCAGCATATTTAATTTATACTAGAATTCTATTAGGTTTTTAAAAAATCTCTATTTCTACAGCAGTCGTGCGAGGTATCTTCTTGTTAGTTCAGTACATCAATCGTGTAGGTCCAGCGCTGCAAAAACGGAAAAGGAGCAAGAAAAGATGGTTGAGGGAAACCCCTGCACGGTCTCCAAATATTACAAGGGACCCGTACTCCAATTTGGAGGGCATTGAGTTGGTTGGACATCTTAACGAACCCATGTTACCGGCTAACGCAGTGACGCTGAAAGCTAGCAAGAAAACAACACCAGAACGCAGCCCGGAATTGAAGGCCTCACATGAACGTGCCTTTCATGGCGATGCGAAAAGATCCGAGTCGGATAACGCAGGAAAGCTCCGCGTTTACACGGCGTCTTCTGGGCGATCGATGCGGCATCGCCTCATGCCAGTGCACCGTCCACATCAGCCACAGGTCAGCTGCTCATATAGGCCAGCCATACGCTACCCCGGGGAAGGAAGGAACGTACGGTCGCGCTGGCTGGACCATTGCAAAGCATACGCATATCGCATAATACACAGTGTGGTGGTATCACATTCCCCTGTACACATTATGTTGTGCAATCCAGCTTGTCATAACTCATGGAGATACGGGGACAGTGAGGCGCACGATTGGTACCCCGACCAGTCGAATCTGCGTAGATGCAAACATTTGGAAAATTCGGATAAATCAGTTTCATCATAGGGGATGCAACGCGGCGTCCCACAAAGGCTTGCGAAATTGATAAGCCAATACTACTACTAAGCAGTTAGAACCGATCTCTCGGATATTCAACTTTGAGTCCGGGCTCATCTGCACCCGATGGACAGTAAAATCGTTAGAAATAGCAAACGAATAAAAAAAAATCTGACTTCTTTTGTGGTGCAAGAAGATTCAGTGTGTGATGCCCGTGCTAAATTTGGTTAAGTTTGGACATTCAAGGAGTCCAAGGCATAAAGAACAAAATGACCTCCGAACATTGCAGAATTTCAAACTTTCTAACATGCCTGGATTTTTTTGTTAAGGACTCCTCAAATGTCCAAACTTGACCAAATTTGACATGAACATCACACACTCAAGCATCTTATCACCACAAAAAAGTTAGGATTTGAATTTTTCCTATCTTTAATGATTTTATTGTTCATGTCCGAGCTCATTTGAGCCCGGGAGTCAAAACGCCTCTCTCCCGATCTCTTTAATTTTGAATATGTAGCAGGGTTGATTTTCTTACCGATAAAAGATGGACACAGAGTTTTCTGAACCCGAGCTCGCTCCTCATGAAAGGTAAAAAAAAATCTAAAACTTTTTTTATGATAAACACTTATGAATGTTTTAACTGTGCAAATTTTTTGTGGTGAAATGACATTCGAGGATGCTTAAGCAAAATAACTAAATCAATGCTCCGAAAATACTATGGTTGAAAGCATTTGGAGGGTCGATTTTGTTGCCCGGACCTCCATAAATGTCATTTCATCACAAAAAATTAAAGGCAGTCAAAACATTATGTTTATTGAAAAAATCATAGTTTTTTCTATACTTTCACTATTTATTCGGATTTATTGTTCATAGTGAGCATGTGAGCTCGGGATAAAAAAACACTTTCAAGAATTTATTTGCTCAAAATGGAGCATCAAGCATATACAAACTCAGAAATCACACACCTGGCCTCTGCATAGTTACGAAGCACATATCCAACATCAACGCACAAACACAAAAATCACACCGACAACTAGCAACGTCATACATGACCTGAACTATGCCTTGGTGGAGTAAAAAAAACCTTTGAAGCGATCAAAACAATCTACAACAACAACCATATCCATACCAACCATCTCTTTACATCAGTTGTGATGGCAACACAACTTTCTCTATCTCAACAGCTACATACATAGCACGGCCTTGTCGTCCTCGCCCATAGCGGCAACATCAGGCATAAAAAAACTTGTCATTGCCGCCAGATATACAAGATCCAAGATTCCCGATCCCGTCTCGGCATTCACCTATCAACACAAGACCACACCTTCGACTATGCGCCTGAGTGGAGAACCGTCATACCATGACGCGGCAGGTCGATGTTGTCGCAGCACACAGCGCGTGCTAAAGCGGGGCGGAGTAGGCGCTATCAAAGAATAAAAACATGGCGGAAGATTGTGCATTGGTAGCACTAAGACCATCTACAGCCTGACTCCTCAAATTGACCGGGCGGACGAAGAACCACTAACCGGACAGGAGAGAGAAGCAAAAAGTTTATCCAACCGGACCCCTCAAAGCCTCCTTCAATGTTCGGGTTGTCCTGCCCGGGCTTGTCTCGGCAGTGATCCAGCGTCCGCTACATAGGCTTAGACCCACCACAAAGCACTGTTTTATTTATTTACTATCTTTTGAGTAAAATGCATGTTTGGTCCTAATTCTTTCACGAAAGTGTTGATCGGGTCCAAATTCTTTCAAAATGCACGTGTGGGTTCTAAATCATTTTAAGTTATTCACCTGAGGTCCTAATTCCTTCTGACCACCGCTGTCCTGCCTGCATGGTGCTTTGACCCTGGCCATGTAGACAGGAGGTCCAACGGCGGTTGGATATTTATGCAAAATTGGCCCCTATAATAGTTCTTCTTCTCGATCCCCGGCCCTTAGCTTGTCTGCAATCAAGCGCCACGGGAAGAAGTCTTTCGGTGCAACCCTAACCTTGGCACCGTCGTCTCCACCGCCAGTAGTAGCTCCTCTTGGGCCGCAGCTACCATCGGGGACGCTTCCATTGGTGCCATGCCCTTGACCTCGCGCATCCCGTCGTGACTAGCCCGAGCCGGAGCTCCCCTCCGCTGGTCTCTGGCAACTACGCCCTAGCACTGCCCAGCTCCCCCTTCCTCATGTTCCTTCCTTCACCTCATCCTCACTCCCATTCTCTCATCTGCCAATCATCCCGGCTCAGGAACCTCCATGGACAAATGCCCAAGATCCCCTGTTGCCGATTTGGATGCCGTCCGCCGGAACCTTGTGTCGCGGCCAGATATGGTGCCATGCGGCCGGATTCGCCCATCCCCACCGCCGCGGCTCTTCTCCTCCTCGGCTTCATCGAGTCACGTCACCCCCGTCCTCACCCGTCCCCAACGGGTGTGCGAGCGCCTGTTGGGCCACCGGCGCCATCGCTGGCCGAGCTCGCTCCCGCGTCGCACGCAGTACATGCTCACGCACGGCGATGGACACGACGGACAATGGATTATTCCTAGCGGCCGTCGCTGGCCTGCGCTTCTCACCGGAGCAGCGCTGTCGCCGTTGAGGGAGTCCTGGATTATGGGGTCCTCGGGCGTCTGGGCTATATAGCATGGGCCGGACTGATGGGCCATGAAGATACAAGATAGAAGGCCTTCCCCCCGTCTCTGGATGGGACTCTCCCTTGCGTGGATGGCAAGCTTGGCGTCCGGATGTGTAGTTTCCTTTCTTTGTAAACCGACTCTGTACAACCCTAGGCCCCTCCGGTGTTTACATAAACTGGAGAGTTTAGTCCGTAGAGGCTATCACAATCATACAGGCTAGATATCTAGGGTTTAGCCATTACGATCTCGAGGTACGTAGATCAACTCTTATAACCCCTATACTCATCAAAGTCAATCAAGCAGGAAGTAGGGTATTACCTCCATTAAGAGGGCCCGAACCTGGGTAAACATCGTGCCCCCTTTGTCTCCTGTTACCTTCGATCCTCAGACGCATAGTTCGGGACCCCCTACCCGAGATTGGCCGGTTTTCACGCCGACATTGGTGCTTTCATTGAGAGTTCCACTGTGTCGTCGATGGCGGGATCGATGGCTCGCCTTGTCATTAACGACAACATTACCTCTGGAGGGGCTCTAGCTCCTGGACAAGTCCTCCAGCTCGGCAGTTTCACCATGGGCACCCGTGCGGCCGTTAAGCCAAAGGCAGCCCTCGAAACCGCTAAACATCGTCTTCGCATCGGCCTTGAACACCCCAAAAAGATGGATCCAGCAGATGTATCGTCCTTAAACGAGCTACTAGATCGCATCGCCGCCCCAGGAGTTGCAACAGCCTACGATCGGATTGGGCTTAAACCCGATCAGAGGGAAATCAGGCCCCCCCCGATCACCCATCTGGTAGCGGTCGTGGAGGAACAAGCCGAGAATACTTCTCCCCCTAAGTTAAGAACAAGCTATGTTCGGATGTCCGAGTCCTGCGAGCCGGATACCCATCCTCGGGAAGAGACCTCATGTCCTCCGAACATAGAACCATGCGTTGAGCACAAAGGCCGCCAGGACACCCCGGATCCTGGGTTGGTGACCTCGCGAATTCTTCATACTCCGGATGTAATAGCGAGTCACGGTTCGGATTTTAACCCGCCCACCCACCGCAAGTAATATTCCCCAAGCAATTCAGGTCCTCCAGATGTATGTGACCTAATGTATGTATGGCAGCAACCTGAGGAAACGGTCCATCAGTTTTGGGCCAGATTCCTCCTTGTTAAATACATGATCAAAGATTGCTGCGACGACGACGCGGTTTCAGTATTTTGCCGCAATTGTAGGGACGAGGGAATCCTTAACGCCCTCAATCGCTGCCGCATACTGCACTTTGCAGATTTGGCACCCATCGTACAGAAGTACTGCGCAATGGAAAGCGCTTGGAAGGCCCAGACAGCTCGGTGGGAACCGCCTGCCTTCAAGCAGCCCACCGGACGGACAAAAAGGATGCACCCTTATGGGGTACCTGACTATCATCTCATGGACAAAAAAGTTAACTCCTTCACGGGACACAGAACTGTCCTTGACGACCTGCTCGACAAACCCTGTCAGATACATACGACACCGAATACCGAACCAACACATAGCCTTCGGGCATGTTGGGTACTCCGGCAGGTGGCTAAGAGCGGCGAGGCCATCCTCACCAACATTACTCCAGAGAGGCGCCCTTCAAGGACGCCGATCTCAACGTTTTTACGCTCTTCGAGACCTTTTCTTCCAACAACCGGTGCAAAAGGGCATTATGCAACCTTGCCGAAGTCAGCCAGGTAGCCGCAATAAATCCTTGGAATGACATGGCGATACCTTTCACCGTCGATGACGAGCCAAGGGCCAGATCAGTCCGAGCACCAGCCGCCTTGGTCTTAAACCCAATAGTGGATGGCTTTCGGCTCACCAAAGTGCTCATGGACGGCGACAGCGGACTGAAAATCATCTACGAAGATACGCTCCAAAAAATGCAGATGGACAAAAGTCGCATTGAGCAAAGCGGCACCACTTTCCGAGGCATCATCCCTAGTCGAGAAGCACAAAGCTCGGGGAAGATCAAACTCGACGTCGTATTCGGCACGCTGGAAAACTACAGGTCCGAAGAGTTACTCTTCCACGTGGCACCTTTCAACAGCGGATATCACGCCCTGTTAGGGCGAGATGCATTCACACGCTTTCAAGCCATACCCCATTACGAGTACATGAAGCTCAAAATGTCAGGGCCCAACGGGGTTATCACTATCGCTAGTGATTCGGATATAGCACTCCGCGCCGAAAACAAAACTGCATCCCTGGCCCTCGAGGTGCTATCCGAGGCCCTCGAGGTGCTATCCGAGGCCCTCGCGGCCGAGGAACTAACCACTCTGCTCTCTACAGTGGACAAGGACGATGTAATCCTCGACAAGAGGCCCAAATCCACTTCCTTCTAACCAGCAGATGAAATAGTCAAATTCAAGTACACCCAACGGATCCTAATAAAACAACAGCCATTGGAGCACAGTGGGGTTCAACGGTCGACGCCGCTCTAAGAGCGTTCCTGCACGAGAATTGGGACATCTTTACCTGGCATCCTTCAGATATGCCAGGAATCCCACGCAGACTGGCCGAACATAGCCTCAACATAATAAAGGGGTTCAAACCAGTCAAGCAAACGCTGCGGCGATTTTTCGCACCCAAGCGACAAGCTATGGGGGAGGAGCTAGCCAAACTACTTGAAGCCGGGTTCATCAGAGAGATCAAACACCCGGACTGGCTAGCAAACCTGGTCATGGTGCCAAAGAAGGACAAATCTTGGCGCCTTTGTGTCGATTTCAAAGATCTCAACAAGGCCTGCCCTAAGGACCCCTTCCCACTGCCCCGCATTGACCAAATTATTGACGCAACTGCAGGACACGATTCACTGTGCTTCCTCGACGCATACTCTGGATACCATCACATTAAGATGAAGGAATCCGATCAGGCCGCAACGGCATTCATTACTCCATATGAGCCTTTCTGCTTCAACACTATGCCTTTCGGACTCAAAAACGCCGACGCCACTTACCAACGCATGATTCAAACATGCCTGGAAAAACAAATTGGCAAGACGGTGGAGCATATGTAGATGATGTAGTCATCAAAACTAAACATGTCAAATCATTGGTGGACGACTTACGCCTTACATTCGACAACCTCTGGACATATGACATACGGCTCAACCCGGAAAAACGCGTTTTCGGCGTTCCGGCCGAAAAGCTGCTCGGATTCATTGTTTCCAATAGAGGAATCGAAGCAAATCCGTCCAAAATCCGAGCCCTGTCACAATTGGCAATGCCAACAGACCTAAAGCAGGTCCAAAAACTAGCTGGGTGCGTGGCAGCCTTGAGCTGCTTTATCTCCAGATTGGGAGAAAAGGCACTGCCGCTATATCGCCTGCTCCGACGTACCGACCACTTTGAGTGGACGGATGCGGCAACAGCCTGGTTGGAAGAAATAAAAACTTTGTTAGCAAACAACCCAATCCTTGCCGCACCGAACATCGGCGAGCCTATGTTGTTGTACATATCTGCAACTCACCAGGTGGTGAGTGCTGTGCTCGTCGTCGAACGAGAGGAAGAGGGACACAAATTCCCACTCCAAAAACCAGTATACTATGTATCGGCGGTCCTCACACCATGCAAATCCCGATACCCGCACTATCAAAAGATAGAATGCGGTTTTCATGGCATCTCGGAAGCTGCGGCACTACTTTCAAGAGTGCTCGATCACGGTGGACTCCGAGGTACCACTCAATGACATCATAAACAATCGAGACGCCACCGGCCGCATTGCCAAATGGGCTATCGAGCTCTTACCATTTGAAATAACATACAAGCCACGTCGAGCTATTAAATCTCAGGTGTTGGCCGACTTTGTCGCCGAATGGACAGAAGCCGAACTCCCTAAAGAGTACGGCACATACTCCAACTGGGTGATGTACTTCGACGGCTCCAAAATGTTAGCCGGATTGGGAGCTGGTGTCATCCTAACATCCCCTACAGGGGACACAGTCCGTTATGTATTACAAATCATGTATACGGACTCCAATAACGTGGCCGGATATGAGGCACTACTGTATGGTCTCCGGATGGCCGTTTCTATGGGCATACAACGCCTCGAGGTGTGCGGGGATTCGAATCTCGCGATATCTCAAATAAGTGGAGAATTTGATGCAAAAGATCCAAAGATGGCGGCCTACCGCAACGCCGTCCTCAAAATATCAGCTCAGTTTGAGGGGCTTGAGTTTCATCATGTGGCTCGAGACAGTAATCAAGCAGCGGACATCCTTGCTCGAATGGGCGCTAAATGCGACCCTGTCCCGCCTAACACCTTTGTGGAAAGGCTTTTCAAGCCATCCGTGGTATGGCAGGACGAGAGCGGAAATACCATTCCGGCGCCGATCACACCCCCGAATGCCGAACACGATTCGGATATCATCAGGGGCTCATGCACCGAACCAACGCCTTCCGTCCATGTAATCATGGCGGTAATAGCTCCATGGACCGAACCCTTCTTAGCCTACCTTAATAGGAGGAGATTCCCGATGACTAGAACGAGGCCCGTCGCATAGTTCGACGTTCTAAGGCCTACAAAGTTCACAAAGGAGAACTCTACAAGAAAAGCACTACTGGAGTTCTTCAAAGATGTATCTCCAAAGATGAGGGGCGGCAGCTCTTGGCCGAAATACATGCTGGCCTCGGCGGCCATCACGCCGCAGCTCGGGCCCTCATAAGCAAGGCCTTCCGTACAAGTTTATTCTGGCCCACGGCCTGAGCACATGCACAGGACCTTGTACAGCGCTGTGTCGGATGCCAGCTTTTTGCCTATCAAAGCCATATGCCGCCCACAGCCCTAAGAACGATCCCCATTACCTGGCCTTTCGCGGTCTGGGGGCTAGACATGGTCGGACCCCTTAAAGGGGGAAGCCATAAGAAGAAATATTTATTGGTTATGGTGGATAAATTTACTAAGTGGATAGAGACCAAACCAGTAAAAAACGACTGAAGCCGGACCGGTGATAGATTTTATCTCCGGTGTTGTACACCGTTATGGTGTCCCATATAGCATTATTACTGACAACGGCTCTAACTTCGCAGCCAATGAGGTGAAAAATTGGTGTGCTAATCTGGGTATCAAGCTTGATTACGCCTCCGTATATCACCCTCAAACAAACGGTCAGGTTGAACGGGCCAATGGCCTGATAATGAGTGGCATCAAACCCAGACTAGTGCGATCCCTAAAGGAGTCGGATAAACACTGGGTCAAGGAGCTCGACTCCGTACTCTGGGGGCTGCGGACCACGCCCAACCGCACGACCGGATACACACCGTTCTTCATGGTGTACGTCGCAGAGGCTGTCTTGCCCTGCGACATTATTCATGACTCACCTCGAGTGTGCATGTATGAAGAGAGAGAGGCCGAGCTCGATCGGCAGGACGACTTAGATGGCCCAGAGGAGGAGCGCGTTGTCGCAAAAGCCCATTCCGCATTCTACCAACAACAAGCTCGAAGATACCAAAGCAGAGAAGTGCGGGCAAAGACTTATAACGTCGGTGAGCTCGTTTTACGCCTCCCGGAGAAGAAAAAGGACAAACTCAAACCAAAATGGGAAGGTCCCTTCATTATAGATGAAGTTCTCACTGGAGGAGCCTACTGCCTTCGCAATGCATTGGATAATCGCTTAGAGCCAAACCCTTGGAACGCTGCCCGGCTCCGAAGATTCTACGCATAAATCCGGCCATGCTTCTTATTCGTTCTTTTGTCTCCTTTTCAATTTTTTCCTTTTTTCTTTCATTTTTACGTTTCCCATGGTGTGTTCGGATAAGCCGAACACTTGAGGGGTACACATCCTTAAATGTACTCACCCCACCATGACTGGGGGCTTCTGTAAGTAGAAGAGCTTATTATTATGTCAAGCGTAGAGCTCACAATATATGTGTTGTTTGCGGATATATATCCCTTTTTGCCATTATATGCACCTCTATGACTTAAGTTTTTGCCAAGCTAGGTTGCCTTGCTCCTGTGCTTATGCCCTACGTCCCAATTGTTTGGCTAGGGCATAAAGGGAGCACCTCTGCGATTGTTATAACCGGGTTATCTGGACATGTACCTCAGACGGGTGAAGCCGAAAGCTAGCATTCTTAAGGGAATAATTGGTCGGCACTTAAACGACAGATTGTTTCCATATTGCAACCATTTTAAGCACTGCGAGGCAGTTTTTCCGTATTACGGACCTCACGCCCCGGCACGTGTAATCATAATATGCCGACCCAAGGAAAGGAACCCTTAGCGGAACTATTTTCCTTGGAAGATGTTTCTTACATACGTAATATAACATACATCCAGAACTCAAATTTTTTGTCTGTTCGAGCACAATGACTGGGTTGCCTGGTTTCCAGATAAATACTTCCTTTTGTCTTAAGTATACAAAAACACTCCACCATTTTGGTCCGGAGGTTAAAGCAGAAAGCCTGCGATGACAAAATCATTTCAAATGTTCGGATCAAACCAAAGGTTGATCATAAATGTACATTGATACATTAAGTCAAGAACCTATTCCTTCTCTATTCCGTCTATAAGGCTGTCTAATCTATAGTCTTCCTGCGAATATTTTGTAGCAATCATTACTTGATCATAGACCAAATTTAAAGGGATTTCCTTCCCATATGGTCCCTGTGGTCCTACTCGAGCCATATGATTCGGGTCCAGTTTAGTGAAGCGTGTCTTCACCATGGCCCAAGATTCTCGTGCGCCTTCACGGTAGGCAGACGTCTTCCATAGCTCGAACCAGCGCCGGGCACCTTTGAACAGGTTCGCCAGGCCCTCCATACTTTCTGGAGGGGTATCAGATGGCCATAACGCCTTCACCATACTCCTCATGGCTTTTCGGGACCGAGCATGCACGACGGACAACTCCTTTAGCACGTCGCCTTGAAATCCAGATACTTCCTCTTCCGGTCAACCAGTTAACAAACCTGCAGCAATAAAGTCATGATATTCCGCATTATGGGCTAAAATGACCACCTATGGTGGTTCTAAATAAGAGTGGAAGACATACCGAACATGCTGCCCTTCAGTTTTTCATTTTCCCTCTGAACGGCCGATAGCTGAGCCTTCAAGCTCTCTATCTCTTCGGATTTTTTGTCTTTTTCCTCCTCAAGTTTTTTCTCCCTAGATGCGCCCATCGCGGTCTCTTTCAAATCCGCTAGTTCAGCGGTGACTGCATTCAGTTGTGTCTGGTTTGTGTTCAACTCCTGGGCTAGCATAGTGTTCTTTTCTTTCAGAACCTGCAAAAATTATCGATCGTTAAATCGGTTTGCTTCACCGTTTCAAGTCTCGGGGGCTACTGGCATATGACCATACAATTTGCGTCAAATTTTACCTATATATCCTTCGAGAACAGCTGAATGACTCTGGCAAATCCGTCTCGAGCGGCTCGGAAATATGCATCCACTGAACTCAGTGCGGCAAACTCTTGTTCGAAAAAAGCCGGAGCACGCATAGCCTCCTTTTATCGATGGTGATTCATCACGCTCTCCACTTCAGAATTCCTGACTGATACGTCATCCGAATTCTCTTGAGGAGGCGGAACGGGCATTGCATCGACTCGCGTCCTAGTTGACGAATCCGGTGCCGGATTAGCAGCCATTTGGCTAATCGGGCGTTTTCCCACATTCTGCCGCATGCTCTTCCTAGTGACAAGGATAAAGAGGGAGACTTTTAATAATCTAGACTCATGTCTAGGGATGCATTAAGGCATATGTACCTCTTGTAAGCCTGTGAGTTTTCTGTAGTATTCCCGGTCCCTTTTCGTTTCGAATGACGGCCTTGTGTATGTTGGGGAGCGCAGTAATTTCAAAAAAATTCCTACGCACACGCAATATGCATCTAGGTGATGCATAGCAACAAGAAGGGAGAGTGTTGTCCACGTACCCTTGTAGACCGAAAGCGGAAGCGTTATGACAACGCGGTTGATGTACTCGTACGTCTTCACGATCGACTGATCCTAGTACCAAAAGTACGGTACCTCCGCGATCTGCACACGTTCAGCTCGGTGACGTCCCACGAACTCTAGATCCAGCTAAGTGTCGAGGGAGATCTTCGTCAGCACGACAGCGTGATGATGGTGATGATGAAGTTACCGACGCAGGGCTTCGCCTAAGCACTACAACGATATGACCGAGGTGGAAATCTGTGGAGGGGGGCACCACACACGGCTAAACAATCAACTTGTGTGTCTATGGGGTGCCCCCTGTTGGGGAACGTAGTAATTTTAAAAAATTTCCT
Source organism: Triticum aestivum (assembly GCF_018294505.1). Taxonomy (NCBI): domain Eukaryota; kingdom Viridiplantae; phylum Streptophyta; class Magnoliopsida; order Poales; family Poaceae; genus Triticum; species Triticum aestivum. The sequence goes on along the minus strand of NC_057796.1, from coordinate 400,159,176 downwards.
ACGCACACGCAAGATCATGGTGATGCATAGCAACGAGAGGGGAGAGTGTTGTCCACGTACCCTCGTAGACCGACAGCGGAAGCGTTATCACAACGCGGTTGATGTAGTCGTACGTCTTCACGATCCGACCGATCAAGTACCGAACGTACGGCACCTCCGAGTTCTGCACATGTTCAGCTCGATGACGTCCCTCGAACTCCGATCCAGCCGAGTGTTGAGGCAGAGTTTCTTCAGCACGACGGCGTGGTGACGATGATGATGTTCCACCGACGCAGGGCTTCGCCTGAGCTCCGCGACGGTATTATCGAGGTGTAATCTGGTGGAGGGGGGCACCGCACACGGCTAAAATATCGTATATCAAATTGTCCATGGGGTGCCCCCTGCCCCCGTATATAAAGGAGCAAGGGAGGAGGAGGCCGGCCCTAGGAGGGGGCGCACCAAGTGTGGAGTCCTACTAGGACTCCCTAGTCCTAGTAGGATTCCACCTCCCATATGGAATAGGAAAAGAGGAAGGGAAAAAGAGAAGGAAGGAAGGGGGCGCCCCCCTTCCCTAGTCCAATTCGGACCAGACCAAGGGGAGGGGTGCGGCCACCCTTGAGGCACTTTTCCTTCTTTCCCGTATGGCCCAATAAGGCCCAATACGTATTCCCGTAACTCTCCGGTACTCCGAAAAATACCCGAATCACTCGTAACCTTTCCGAAGTCCGAATATAGTCGTCCAATATATCGATCTTTATGTCTCGACCATTTAGAGACTCCTCGTCATGTCCCCGATCTCATCCGGGACTCCGAACTCCTTCGGTACATCAAAACTCAATAAAACTGTCATCGTAACGTTAAGCGTGCGGACCCTACGGGTTCGAGAACTATGTAGACATGACCGAGACACGTCTCCGGTCAATAACCAATAGCGGGACCTGGATGCCCATATTGGCTCCCACATATTCTACGAAGATCTTTATCGGTCAGACCGCATAACAACATACGTTGTTCCCTTTGTCACCGGTATGTTACTTGCCCGAGATTTGATCGTCGGTATCTCGATACCTAGTTCAATCTCGTTATCGGCAAGTCTCTTTACTCGTTCCGTAACACATCATCCCGCAACTAACTCATTAGTCACAATGCTTGCAAGGCTTATAGTGATGTGTATTACCGAGTGGGCCCAGAGATACCTCTCCGACAATCGGAGTGACAAATCCTAATCTCGAAATACGCCAACCCAACAAGTACCTTTGGAGACACCTGTAGAGTACCTTTATAATCACCCATTTACGTTGTGACGTTTGGTAGCACACAAAGTGTTCCTCCGGTAAACGGGAGTTGCATAATCTCATAGTCATAGGAACATGTATAAGTCATGAAGAAAGCAATAGCAACATACTAAACGATCGGGTGCTAAGCTAACGGAATGGGTCAAGTCAATCACGTCATTCTCCTAATGAGGTGATCTCGTTAATCAAATGACAACTCATGTCTATGGCTAGGAAACATAACCATCTTTGATTAACGAGCTAGTCAAGTAGAGGCATACTAGTGACACTCTGTTTGTCTATGTATTCACACATGTATTATGTTTCCGGTTAATACAATTCTAGCATGAATAAGAAACATTTATCATGATATAAGGAAATATATAATACTTTATTATTGCCTCTAGGGCATATTTCCTTCAGTCTCCCACTTGCACTAGAGTCAATAATCTAGTTCACATTGCCATGTGATTTAACACCAATAGTTCACATCACCATGTGATTAACACCCATAGTTCACATCGTCATGTGACCAACACCCAAAGGGTGTACTAGAGTCAAAAATCTAGTTCACATTGCTATGTGATTAACACCCAAAGAGTACTAAGGTGTGATCATGTTTTGCTTGTGAGAGAATTTTAGTCAACGGGTCTGTCACATTCAGATCCGTAAGTATTTTGCAAATTTCTATGTCTACAATGCTCTGCATGGAGCTACTCTAGCTAATTGCTCCCACTTTCAATATGTATCTAGACCGAGACTTAGAGTCATCTAGATTAGTGTCAAAACTTGCATCGACGTAACCTTTTACGACGAGCCTTTTGTCACTTCCATAATCGAGAAACATATCCTTATTCCAGTAAGGATTATTTTGACCGCTGTCCAGTGATCTACTCCTAGATCACTATTGTACTCGCTTGCCAAAATCAGTGTAGGGTATACAATAGATCTGGTACACAGCATGGCATACTTTATAGAACCTATGGCCAAGGCATAGGGAATGACTTTCATTCTCTTTCTATCTTCTGCCGGGTCGGGCTTTGAGTCTTACTCAATTTCACACCTTGTAAAACAGGCAAGAACTCTTTCTTTGACTGTTCTATTTTGAACTACTTCAAAATCTTGTTAAGGTATGTACTCATTGAAAAAACTTATCAAGCGTCTTGATCTATCTCTATAGATCTTGATGCTCAATATGTAAGCAGCTTCACCGAGGTCTTTCTTTGAAAAAACTCCTTTCAAATACTCCTTTATGCTTTGCAGAATAATTCTACATTATTTCCGATCAACAATATGTCATTCACATATACTTATCAGAAATGCTGTAGTGCTCCCACTCACTTTCTTGTAAATAGAAGCTTCACCGCAAGTCTGTATAACACTATATCCTTTGATCAACTTATCAAAGTGTATATTCCAACTCCGAGATGCTTGCACCAGTCCATAGATGGATCGCTGGAGCTTGCATATTTTGTTAGCACCTTTAGGATTGACAAAACCTCCTGGTTGCATCATATACAACTCTTCTTTAATAAATCCATTGAGGAATGCAGTTTTGTTTATCCATTTGCCATATTTCATAACATGCGGCAATTGCTAACATGATTCAGACAGACTTAAGCATAGATACGAGTGAGAAACTCTCATCGTAGTCAACATTTTGAACTTGTCGAAAACCTTTTTGCGACAATTCTAGCTTTGTAGATTGTAACACTACTATCAGCGTCCGTCTTCCTCTTGAAGATCCATTTAATCTCAATGGCTCGCCGATCATTGGGCAAGTCAATCAAAGTCCATACTTTGTTCTCATATATGGATCTTATCTCATATTTCATGGCCTCAAGCCATTTTGCGGAATCTGGGCTCACCATCGCTTCTTCATAGTTCGTAGGTTCGTCATGGTCTAGTAACATAACCTCCAGAACAGGATTACCGTACCACTCTGGTGCGGATCTTACTCTGGTTTACCTACGAGGTTTGGTAGTAACGTGATCTGAAGTTATATGATCATCATCATTAACTTCCTCACTAATTGGTGTAGGAGTCACAGGAACAGATTTCTGTGATGAACTACTTTCCAATAAGGGAGCAGGTACAGTTACCTCATCAAGTTCTACTTTCCTCCCACTCACTTCTTTCGAGAGAAACTCCTTCTCTAGAAAGGATCCATACTAAGCAACGAATGTCTTGCCTTCGGATCTGTGATAGAAGGTGTACCCAACTGTCTCCTTTGGGTATCCTATGAAGACACATTTCTCCGATTTGGGTTTGAGCTTATCAGGATGAAACTTTTTCACATAAGCATCGCAACCCCAAACTTTAAGAAACGACAACTTTGGTTTCTTGCCAAACCACAGTTCATAAGATGTCGTCTCAACGGATTTAGATGGTACCCTATTTAACGTGAACGTAGCTGTTTCTAATGCATAACCCCAAAACGATAGTGGTAAATTGGTAAGAGACATCATAGATTGCACTATATCCAATAAAGTACGGTTATGACGTTCGGACACACCATTATGCTGTGGTGTTCCAGGTGGCGTGAGTAGTGAAACTATTTCACATTGTTTTAACTGAAGGCCAAACTCGTAACTCAAATATTTGTCTCCGCGATCAGATCGTAGAAACCTTATTTTCTTGTCACGATGATTTTCCACTTCACTCTGAAATTCTTTGAACTTTTCAAATGCTTCAGACTTATGTTTCATTAAGTAGATATACCCATATCTGCTCAAATCATCTGTGAAGGTGAGAAAATAACGATATCCGCCACGAGCCTCAATATTCATTGGACCACATACATCTGTATGTATGACTTCCAACAAATCTGTTGCTCTCTCCATAGTTCCGGAGAACGGCGTTTTAGTCATCTTGCCCATGAGGCACGGTTCGCAAGTATCAAGTGATTCATAATCAAGTGATTCCAAAATTCCATCAGTATGGAGTTTCTTCATGCGCTTTACACCAATATGACCTAAACGGCAGTGCCACAAATAAGTTGCACTATCATTATTAACTTTGCATCTTTTGGCTTCAATATTATGAATATGTGTATCACTACGATCGAGATCCAACAAACCATTTTCGTTGGTGTGTATGACCATAGAAGGTTTTTATTCATGTAAATAGAACAACAATTGTTCTCTAACTTAAATGAATAACCGTTTTGCAATAAACATGATCAAATCATATTCATGCTCAACGCAAACACCAAATAACACTTATTTAGTATCAACACTAATCTCGAAAGTACAGGAAGTGTGCGATGATGATCATATCAATCTTGGAACTACTTCCAACACACATCGTCACCTCGCCTTTTACTAGTCTCTGTTTATACCACAACTCCCGTTTCGAGTTACTACTCTTTAGCAACTGAACCAGTATCAATTACCGAGGGGTTGCTATAAACACTAGTAAAGTACACATCAATAATCTGCATATCAAATATACCTTTGTTCACTTTTACTAGTCTCTGTTTATTCTGCAACTCCCGTTTCGAGTTACTACTCTTAGCAACTGAACCAGTATCAATTACCGAGGGGTTGCTATAAACACTAGTAAAGTACACATCAATAATCTGTATATCAAATATACCTTTGTTCACTTTGCCATCCTTCTTATCCACCAAATAGTTGGGGTAATTCCGCTTCCAGTGACCAGTCCCTTTGCAGTAGAAGCACTTTGTCTCAGGCTTAGATACAGACTTGGGCTTCTTCACTTGAGTAGCAACTTGCTTGCCGTTCTTTTTGAAGTTCCCCTTCTATCCCTTTGCCCTTTTCTTGAAACTAGTGGTCTCGTCAACCATCAACACTTGAAGTGGTCTCGTCAACCATCAACACTTGATGTTTTTCTTGATTTCTACCTTCGTCGATTTCAGCATCACGAAGAGCTCGGGAATTACTTTCGTCATCCCTTGCATATTATAGTTCATCACGAAGTTCTACTAACTTGGTGATGGTGACTAGAGAATTCTGTCAATCACTGTTTTATCTGGAAGATCAACTCCCACTTGATTCAAGCGATTGTAGTACCCAGACAATCTGAGCACATGCTCACTAGTTGAGCGATTCTCCTCCATCTTTTAGCTATAGAACCTGTTGGAGACTTCATATCTCTCAACTCGGGTATTTGCTTGAAATATTAACTTCAACTCCTGGAACATCTTATATGGTCCATGACGTTCAAAACGTATTTGAAGTCCCGATTCTAAGCCGTTAAGCATGGTGCACTAAACTATCAAGTAGTCATCATATTGAGCTAGCCAAATGTTCATAACGTCCGCATCTGCTCCTGCAAAAGGTCTGTCACCTAGCGGTGCATTAAGGACATAATTTTTCTGTGCAGCAATGAGGATAATCCTCAGATCACGGATCCAATCCGCATCTTTGCTACTAACATCTTTCAACATAATTTTTCTCTAGGAACATATCAAAAATAAACACAGGGAAGCAACAACGCGAGCTATTGATCTACAACATAATTTGCAAAAATACTATCAGGACTAAGTTCATGATAAATTCAAGTTCAATTAATCATATTACTTAAGAACTCCCACTTAGATAGACATCCCTCTAATCATCTAAGTGATTATGTGATCCAAAGCAACTAAACCATGTCCGATTAACACGTGAGATGGAGTAGTTTCAATGGTGAACATCACTATGTTGATCATATCTACTATATGATTCACGCTCGACCTTTCGGTCTCTGTGTTCCGAGGCCATATCTGTATATGCTAGGCTAGTCAAGTTTAACCTGAGTATTCCGCGTGTGCAACTGTTTTGCACCCGTTGTATTTGAACGTAGAGCCTATCACACCCGATTAACACATGGTGTCTCAGCACGAAGAACTTTTGCAACGGTGCATACTCAGGGAGAACACTTTTATCTTGAAATTTTAGTGAGAGATCATCTTATAATGCTACCGTCAATCAAAGCAAGATAAGATGCATAAAGGATCAACATCACATGCAATCAATATAAGTGATATGATATGGCCATCATCATCTTGTGCTTGTGATCTCCATCCCCGAAGCACCGTGCTCGTGATCTCCATCTCCGAAGCACCGTCATGATCACCATCGTCACCGGCGCGACACCTTGATCTCCATCGTAGTATCGTTGTCGTCTCGCCAAATAATTGCTTTTACGACTATCGCTACCGATTAGTGATAAAGTAAAACTATTACATGGTGATAGCATCTCATACAATAAAGCGACAACCATATGGCTCCTGCCAGTTGCCGATAACTCGGTTACAAAACATGATCATCTCATACAACAAATTATATCACATCATGTCTTGACCATATCACATCACAACATGCCCTGCAAAAACAAGTTAGACGTCCTCTACTTTGTTGTTGCATGTTTTACGTGGCTGCTACGGGCTTAGCAAGAACCGTTCTTACCTACCCATCAAAACCACAACGATAGTTTGTCAAGTTGGTGCTGTTTTAACCTTCGCAAGGACCGGGCGTAGCCACACTCGGTTCAACTAAAGTGAGAGAGACAGACACCCGCCAGTCACCTTTAAGCAACGAGTGCTCCAAACGGTGAAACCAGTCTCGCGTAAGCGTACGCGTAATGTCGGTCCGGGCCGCTTCATCTCACAATACCGCTGAACCAAAGTATGACATGCTGGTAAGCAGTATGACTTATATCGCCCACAACTCACTTGTGTTCTACTCGTGCATAGCATCAACGCATAAAACCAGGCTCTGACACCACTGTTGGGGAACGTAGTAATTTCAAAAAAATTCCTACGCACACGCAAGATCATGGTGATGCATAGCAACGAGAGGGGAGAGTGTTGTCCACGTACCCTCGTAGACCGACAGCGGAAGCGTTATCACAACGCGGTTGATGTAGTCGTACGTCTTCACGATCCGACCGATCAAGTACCGAACGTACGGCACCTCCGAGTTCTGCACAAGTTCAGCTCGATGACGTCCCTCGAACTCCGATCCAGCCGAGTGTTGAGGGAGAGTTTTGTCAGCACGACGGCGTGGTGACGATGATGATGTTCCACCGACGCAGGGCTTCGCCTAAGCTCCGCGACGGTATTATCGAGGTGTAATCTGGTGGGGGGGCACCGCACACGGCTAAGATATCGTATATCAAAGTGTCCATGGGGTGCCCCCTGCCCCCGTATATAAAGGAGCAAGGGAGGAGGAGGCCGGCCCTAGGAGGGGGCGCACCAAGTGTGGAGTCCTACTAGGACTCCCTAGTCCTAGTAGGATTCCACCTCCCATATGGAATAGGAAAAGAGGAAGGGAAAAAGAGAAGGAAGGAAGGGGGCGCCCCCCTTCCCTAGTCCAATTCGGACCAGACCAAGGGGAGGGGTGCGGCCACCCTTGAGGCCCTTTTCCTTCTTTCCCGTAAGGCCCAATAAGGCCCAATACGTATTCCCGTAACTCTCCGGTACTCCGAAAAATACCCGAATCACTCGGAACCTTTCCGAAGTCCGAATATAGTCGTCCAATATATCAATCTTTACGTCTCGACCATTTCGAGACTCCTCGTCATGTCCCCGATCTCATCCGGGACTCCGAACTCCTTCGGTACATCAAAACTCAATAAAACTGTCATCGTAACGTTAAGCGTGCGGACCCTACGGGTTCGAGAACTATGTAGACATGACCGAGACACGTCTCCGGTCAATAACCAATAGCGGGACCTGGATGCCCATATTGGCTCCCACATATTCTACGAAGATCTTTATCGGTCAGACCGCATAACAACATACGTTGTTCCCTTTGTCACCGGTATGTTACTTGCCCGAGATTTGATCGTCGGTATCTCGATACCTAGTTCAATCTCGTTATCGGCAAGTCTCTTTACTCGTTCCGTAACACATCATCCCGCAACTAACTCATTAGTCACAATGCTTGCAAGGCTTATAGTGATGTGTATTACCGAGTGGGCCCAGAGATACCTCTCCGACAATCGGAGTGACAAATCCTAATCTCAAAATACGCCAACCCAACAAGTACCTTTGGAGACACCTGTAGAGTACCTTTATAATCACCCATTTACGTTGTGACGTTTGGTAGCACACAAAGTGTTCCTCCGGTAAACGGGAGTTGCATAATCTCATAGTCATAGGAACATGTATAAGTCATGAAGAAAGCAATAGCAACATACTAAACGATCGGGTGCTAAGCTAACGGAATGGGTCAAGTCAATCACGTCATTCTCCTAATGAGGTGATCTCGTTAATCAAATGACAACTCATGTCTATGGCTAGGAAACATAACCATCTTTGATTAACGAGCTAGTCAAGTAGAGGCATACTAGTGACACTCTGTTTGTCTATGTATTCACACATGTATTATGTTTCCGGTTAATACAATTCTAGCATGAATAATAAACATTTATCATGATATAAGGAAATATATAATACTTTATTATTGCCTCTAGGGCATATTTCCTTCACCCCCCTCACCCGTATATAAAGGAGTGGAGGAGGGGAGGGCCGGCCCTCTCTGTGGCGCGCCCTAGGGGAGTCCTACTCCCACCGGGAGTAGGATCCCCCCTTCCCTAGTTGGAGTAGGAGAGGAAGGAAGGAGGAGAGAGAGAGAAGGAAAGGGGGGCCGCCCCCCTTCCCAATTCGTATTGGGCTTGGGGGGGCACCTTGGCCGCCTCCTCCTCTCTCCCACTAAGGCCCATTAAGGCCCATGTACTCCCCGGGGGGTTCCGGTAACCCCCCCCCCGGTACTCCGGTAAATGCCCGAACTCACCCGGAACACTTCTGATGTCCAAACATAGCATTCCAATATATCGATCTTTATGTCTCGACCATTTCGAGACTCCTCGTCATGTCTGTGATCTTATCAGGGACTCCGAACAACCTTCGGTACATCAAAACACATAAACTCATAATATCGATCGTCACCGAACGTTAAGCGTGCGGACCCTACGGGTTCGAGAACTATGTAGACATGACCGAGACTCATCTCCGGTCAATAACCAATAGCGGAACCTGGATGCTCATATTGGTTCCTACATATTCTACGAAGATCTTTATCGGTCAAACCGCATAACAGCATACGTTGTTCCCTTTGTCATCGCCTCATCGGTATGTTACTTGCCCGAGATTCGATCGTCGGTATCTCAATACCTAGTTCAATCTCGTTACTGGCAAGTCTCTTTACTCATTGTGTAATGCATCATCCCGCAACTAACTCATTAGTCACATTGCTTGCAAGGCTTATAGTGATGTGCATTACCGAGAGGGCCCAGAGATACATCTTCGACAATTGGAGTGACAAATACTAATCTCGATCTATGCCAACTCAACAAACACCATCAGAGACACCTGTAGAGCATCTTTATAATCACCCAGTTATGTTGTGACATTTGATAGCACACTAAGTGTTCCTATGGTATTCGGGAGTTGCATAATCTCATAGTCATAGGAACATGTATGAGTCAAGAAGAAAGCAATAGCAACAAACTAAACGATCATCGTGCTAAGCTAACGGCGGGTCAAATCAATCACATTATTCTCTAATGATGTGATCCCGTTAATCAAATGACAACACATGTCTATGGCTAGGAAACTTTAACCATCTTTGATTAACGAGCTAGTCAAAGTAGAGGCATACTAGTGACACTATGTTTGTCTATCTATTCACACATGTATTAAATTTCCGGTTAATATAATTCTAGCATGAATAATAAACATTTATCATGAAATAAGGAAATAAATAGTAACTTTATTGTTGCCTCTAGGGCATATTTCCTTCAATCTCCCACTTGCACTAGAGTCAATAATCTGGATCACATCACCATGTGATTAACACTCATAGTTCACATCACCATGTGATTAACACCCATAGTTCACATCGCCATGTGACCAACACCCAAAGGGTTTACTAGAGTCAATAATCTAGTTCACATTGCTATGTGATTAACACCCCAAGAGTACTTAGGTGTGATCACGTTTTGCTTAGGAGAGAAGTATAGTCAACGGGTCTGTCACATTCAGAGCCGTATGTATTTTGCAAATTTTCTATGACTACAATGCATGGAGCTACTCTAGCTAATTGCTCCCACTTTCAATATGTATCTAGATTGTGACTTAGAGTCATCTGGATCGGTGTAAAAGCTTGCATCGACATAACTCTTTATGATGAACTCTTTTATCACCTCCATAACCGAGAAATATTTCTTTAGTCCTCTAAGGATAATTTCGACCGCAGTCCAGTGATCTACTCCTAGATCAAAATTGTACTCCCTTGCCAAACTCAGGGCAGGGTATACAATAGGTCTGGTACACAACATTGGCATACTTTATAGAACCTATGGCTGAGGCATAGGGAATGACTTTCATTCTGTCGCTATCTTCTACTATGGTCAGGCTTTGAGTCTTACTCAACTTCACACCTTGCAACACAGGCAAGAACTCTTTCTTTGACTGTTCCATTTTGAACTACTTCAAAATCTTGTCAAGGTATGTACTCATTGAAAAAATTTATCAAGCGTCTTGATCTATCTCTATAGATCTTGATGCTCAATATGTAAGCAGCTTCACCGAGGTCCTTCTTTGAAAAACTCCTTTCAAACACTCCTTTATGCTTTCCAGAAAATTCTACATTATTTCTGATCAACAATATGTCATTCACATATAATTATCAGAAAGGCTGTAGTGCTCCCACTCACTTTCTTGTAAATACATGCTTCACCGTAAGTCTGCATAAAACTATATGCTTTGATCAACTTATCAAAGCGTATATTCCAACTCCGAGATGCTTGCACCAGTCCATAGATGGATCGCTGGAGCTTGCATATTTTGTTAGCACCTTTACGATTGACAAAACCTTCTGGTTGCATCATAAAATCTTCTTTAATAAATCCATTAAGGAATGCAATTTTGTTATTCATTTGCCAGATTTCATAAAATGCGGCAATTGCTAACGTGATTCCGACTGACTTAAGCTTTGCTACGAGTGAGAAAATCTCATCGTAGTCAACACCTTGAACTTGTCGATAACCTTTCGCGACAAGTCGAGCTTTGTAGATAGTGACACTACCATCAGCGTCCGTCTTCCTCTTGAAGATCCATTTATTCTCAATGGCTTGCCGATCATCGGGCAATTCCACCAAAGTCCATATGATGCGACCCCGTCTTCGGAGAAGAGGGAGTACAAGGGGAGGTCCGATCCTCACGGCGTAGGATCGATAAATGGATGGGGATAACTAGCTGCAAGCAGCCGAAAATGGAAAATAAGAGATTATGACCTGACGAGGAGGAGGCTCACCGAAGCTTGCAATCCGAACATTCGCCGATCCACAACCCGCAATACTACCCCACACAACCACACTCAAGTCGTGGAGCACGGGATAGGTGCAATCCGCAAGGGAAACCACGAACTCTAATCCACACAACACGATCTAGTCGTGGAGCACGAATTAGGAGCAATTTCTCAAGGAATCACGAGAATAAGGATAACAAGAGCACTCCAATCTCAGGAGGAGTCTATGTCTTTGGTCTTTGATAGATATGGCAAAAGTCCCCAACGAAGGGAAGAGCTAGCCTATTTATAATCGGGACAACCCCCCTGGATAGGTGTGAAAGAGAACTAGCTTCTTGAACCAGCTTAGGTCTAAAAGAGAACCAGTTTGGTTTGACTAAATGGCTTCGAGACTTAATGAGGTAGCTTCTGGAAAACTCTCGTTGGAGGTGGTTGGCAGTTCCCGACCAAACATTGTTCACTGGAGTCAAACAATGTTTCCTTCAGCAGCATACTCGAGTTCTGGAAACCTTTCGCAAGTTGGGATATCCAAACTCGTGCAAAACATTGTTTCGTCAGAATCGGAACAATGTTTCTTCAGCAGACAACTCATTTCTTCATGAACTCCTAACTTTGTTTCTTCGCCATAAAACATTGTTTTGCATGGACTGATATGTGTTTGGCCTTCTTCGATATTACACCTGAGTTCAACCAACAACAAAGGAGGTGAACGCACAACCATGGTTTCAAGGTCAAATGATAAACTTAAGTTAGCATTCACCTGATCATGTATTTGCATTGGGCGACTTCTTGTGATTGGACCGTTGATGATTGTTGGTGTGGTATCCATGGCTGGGATGTCCTCATCATCCTCCCCCTCTTGAAAAGGAGTCGTCCTCGACTCTAAGGGTTGAATGGTTTTCATGTCCTTATCATCCTCCCTCTCTTGAAAATGAGTCGTCGCTGACTCTAGCTGGTCATCACACAAAAGAAAATTGGCCAGTACAAAGAAACAATGCCAATATTTTATCAAATGCTTAAGTTTAGCTTTCACCTTTGCGAACTTCAAATGTTTTGTTCGACTCAGCAATTCTTTCCAGCTAACTTTTCCGTGGAGTACAAACTTGTAATCAGGCACATCCATGTTTGTATCATCCTCCCTCTCTTGAAGAAAAGTCGCCCTCGACCTCCTTCGGTCTAGAAAATAGTAGCACAAGGGCAATACAAAATATCTTGGCCAAAATATCTTCGGTCTACAAAATTCGAATGAGCATATTTAGTTTTTAGTTTTATTGGCTCCTTGATGGTTTCATTATGATTAACAAAAGGATATTGTTTGATGGATGACATAGCAAACATCTTTTCTCTAATTTCATCGCGCCAATGCTTCAAGAGTTCATAAGTGCATACCTCTGGGTGCTTCAAGATGAATGATCTCTTTTCTTTTACCTCACTGAGTACCTCCATGCCTTTTTGAGATCACTTACCCCATGTGATGTTTCTTTGATGGTGCTCCACGTGCGCCATAATTGTTCATGGATCTCATCCTCCCATCGCTGTAGCAGGGCAGCTAAGTATGATTTTTGCATCTGCACATACTTCAAAGAAAGAGAGCTTTGTGAATGGTTAGTAGTTGAATAGTCTTCTCTCCTTTCATTCGGTGGATCACTCGTCTCTTTGATATTGTGTGTAAACACCTCAAGCTCAGATTTGGTGGACTCACACAACTCGCTACTCCTCTCACTTTGATGGTGTGGTATAATATGTTGTGGTTCACTCATTTCTCTAATCTTGTGGTGGATTACCTCACCCTCATATTTGGTGGACTCACACAACTCACTAATCCTCTCTCGCTGAATGTGAGGTATACATGGGTGGAGATATTCCATTTCTCTAATCTCATTTTGAACAATATGATCCTCACATTTGGTGGACTCACTCACCTCACCTCTCTTATCACTCTGATTTTGTGGACTTTTGGGAAGTGAACACTCTTCCTCACATCTGGTGGAGTCACTCATCCCACCTCTCTTATCATTCTCAATATGTGGATGTTTGGACAATGGACATTCTTCCTCACATTTGGTGGAGTCACTCAACTCACCCCTCTTAGCACTCTCAATATGTGGAATTTTTGGAAGCGGGGCGCCCAGAACCAAGTTGATTTGGTGTTTAATGCCTCGCTTCAGCGGCAATCTGGGTGGCACCTCCTTGTGAAGCACATCCCCATACTCCTGCAAAAGATCCAATACAACACTAGGAAGAGTTGAGGGTATGTCATTAGCAGCAAATAAAGTTTCCTTATACATGAGTACAAAGAATGGAGTATTAGGTTCTCTCAATTCCCCCATATCCCTTTTCCTAGCCGTCATAACTAATCCCTGTTTTTCCCAGGGCTTGGTCATATTTGGATGTGGAGCTTTTGGCTGTGGAAACACTCCCTCACTATGTTGGTGGCTCACTCTTTGTGTATGATCACTCTCTCCCTTTTTCTTTCCTTTTATTTTCATCTCATCAAGATAGACTTCCTCGGGTGTCATGGGCAGTGATGTCTACTACATAACCTTCTTCTTGTAGACGTTGTTGGGCCTCCAAGTGCAGAGGTTTGTAGGAGAGTAGCAAATTTCCCTCAAGTGGATGACCTAAGGTTTATCAATCCGTGGGAGGCGTAGGTTGAAGATGGTCTCTCTCAAGCAACCCTGCAACCAAATAACAAAGAGTCTCTTGTGTCCCCAACACACCCAATACAATGGTAAATTGTATAGGTGCACTAGTTCGGCGAGGAGATGGTGATACAAGTGCAATATGGATGGTAGATATAGGTTTTTGTAATCTGAAAATATAAAAACAGCAAGGTAACTAATGATAAAAGTGATCACAAACGGTATTGCAATGCGTTGAAACAAGGCCTAGGGTTCATACTTTCACTAGTGCAAGTTCTCTCAACAATAATAACATAATTGGATCATATAACTATCCCTCAACATGCAACAAAGAGTCACTCCAAAGTCACTAATAGAGGAGAACAAACGAAGAGATTATGGTAGGGTACGAAACCACCTCAAAGTTATTCTTTCGGATCGATCTATTCAAGAGTTCGTACTAGAATAACACCTTAAGACACAAACCCTAATGTCACCTAGATACTCCAATGTCACCTCAAGTATCCGTGGGTATGATTATACGATATGCATCACACAATCTCAGATTCATCTATTCAACCAACACAAAGAACTTCAAAGAGTGCCCCAAAGTTTCTACCGGAGAGTCAAGACGAAAACGTGTGCCAACCCCTATGCATAGGTTCATGGGCGGAACCCGCAAGTTGATCACCAAAACATACATCAAGTGAATCACGTGATATCCCATTGTCACCACAGATACGCACGGCAAGACATACATCAAGTGTTCTCAAATCCTTAAAGACTCAATCCGATAAGATAACTTCAAAGGGAAAACTCAATCCATTACAAGAGAGTAGAGGGGGGAGAAACATCATAAGATGCAACTACAATAGCAAAGCTCGCGATACATCAAGATCGTATCACCTTAAGAACACGAGAGAGAGAGATCAAACACATAGCTACTGGTACATACCCTCAGCCCCGAGGGTGAACTACTCCCTCCTCGTCATGGAGAGCGCCGAGATGATGAAGATGGCCACCGGTGAGGGATCCCCCCTCCGGCAGGGTGCCGGAACAGGGTCCCGATTGGTTTTTGGTGGCTACAGAGGCTTGCGGCGGCGGAACTCCCGATCTATTCCGTTCCCCGATGTTTTAGGGTATATGGATATATATAGGCGAAAGAAGTCGGTCAGGGGAGCCACGAGGGGCCCATGAGGGTGGAGGGCGCGCCCCCCTGTCTCGTGCCTTCCTCGTTGCTTCCCTTATGTACACTCCAAGTCTTCTGGATTGCTTCCGTTCCAAAAATAACTGTCCCAAAGGTTTCATTCCATTTGGACTCCGTTTGATATTCCTTTTCTTCGAAACACTGAAACAAGGGAAAAAACAGAAACTGGCACTGGGCTCTGGGTTAATAGGTTAGTCCCAAAAATAATATAAAAGTGTTTAATAAAGCCCATAAACATCCAAAACAGATAATATAATAGCATGAAACAATGAAAAATTATAGATACGTTGGAGGCGTATCAGGCAGCCAAGTGAACTTTTCTCCTCTATGGACAAAACATAAGCGATTCGCATGCCCGCTGATTTGCACATCACGGTCATGCAGCCATGGTCGCCCAAGAGGCAAGTAACAAGCGTGCATTGGTACCACATCACACTCAACATCATCCTGATATGTCCCTACTGAAATTGGTATTTGCATGCTGCTAATCACCTTAATTGCGCCATAATCATTCAGCCATTGCATGCGGTATGGGTGTGGGTGACGTTTTGTTTGCAATTGAAGCTTCTCGACCATCTTTGTGCTTGCAATATTGTTGCAGCTGCCACTATCAACAAGCACTCGACATATCTTTGAGTTGATAAGGCAACAGGTGTGGAAAAGGTTATGCCACCGCCCCTTTTCCTCCTCCACAACCTGGGCGTTAAGTGAACGACATACAACCAAGGCTTCACCATGAAGTTCTTCATGAGATAAAATAGTTCCTCCTACTTCCCAACCTTGATCCTCTTCCATTTCATCATGGCCACCTTCAGGGTCACTTTCAGACTCCCATTCACCTCGTTCATTGATGATCATAGTTCTTTTGCTTGGACATTCCGAAGAAATATGACCTCTTCCTTTGCACTTGTGGCATTGAATGTCGCTGCTGCGTGTAGAACTCTTTTCTGGAGGTGGAGCAGAGGATACTCCTGCTGTAGTTGATGACCTCTTATCGTGATTGCGAATAGCAGGTGAGGAAGCCGTCGAGGTATGTGGGTGTCTAGGTGGTGCACCCTCAAACTGAGAACCATATGGCTATTGTGCTCGCTGCCATGAGCGTGTGGTGGTGCAGCCTGGGAAAACATGAGTACGACCATTACGCATATTCTTCTTCTCAACTTCTATAGCTTGATGTACCACATCTTGTAATGTATCATAAGGAAACATCTCCACAAAATCTGATATTTCATCATTCAGCCCATGTAAAAATCTCTCCATCTTCGCCTCATCACTTCCATGGGTTCTTGTTCGAATCAATAGCACGTCCATCTCTTTGTAGTACTCCTCAACGGTGTGGGAACCTTGAGTGAGCTCTTGCAAACGCTTGTACAATTGCCTCTCATAGCATGATGGAACAAAACGGCGTCTCATGACTTGCTTCATCAAAGTCCAGCTGCGGATATGATTATTGCTTGACATAAACCGATCATCTTGCAGCTGATTCCACCATGTAAGAGCATAACCAGAGAACTCCATAATGGCAAGATCAACTCTCTTGGCTTCAGAAAAACCATGGATGTGAAAGATTTGGTCACACTTCTCTTCCCACTCAATATATGCATCCGGATCCTCTTTTGCCGTGAAGGATGGCACATGTAGCTTCACTCTCGCTTGGTTGTCACGGTCAACTTGATCACGACGGTCATAATGACGACCATTGCGACCAAAAACAACACCACGACGAGGCGGGGAGTAGGGTTCATAGTCCCCCATGCCTTCATCTTCGTCACCATGCTCGGAGAGATCTTCAAGGAAGATGGCATCACCATCATGTGCCGCTCGTCACTGATGATCAGCAGCAAACCCGCGGGGGTCATGGCCTCGCCCGCGAGCTTCTCCTCCATGCAGCCCACCCTCACGGGGGGCAGCAAAGTCACCACGCCTCCGTTCAGCACCGACAGCAGGGGCGCCGTGGGCAGCATCTCCTGCCGCTCTTCCACGACCAACATGGTGATCGTCGTTTCCTTGACGCTACCGGTTGTCGGCAGCCAGTGAGGCAGCGGGGCTATGTTTATGTTGATCCCCATTACTCGCGATAGGAAGGCGACCACCGAACATCCTTCGCATAGCTACAACTATACTCTCAATCATATCACCAAGTGTTGCGCGAGTTTTTGGGAGATCATCTTCCACATGTTGATGTCCATGTACACTCGAGTTGGATCCTGTCATGTTAACTCTTGGAAACAAGTGGAAAAAGAAAAAATATATGTGGAAAACACTCAACTCACCTTCTTGCTTACCCAAATTCTAATGATTCCTTGGCGGCTGTGCGGAAGTAGCAAATCAGGAGTGGACGGGCGAATGAAAGGAAGGAAGCTGACGGTTTCTAGGTGGATCTTGGTGGGGTAAAAAGGGAGGGCTAGTGCTGAGATCCAATCGATGCAAACCAAATGAACAAGAAAAAAATTTGTAGATCCTTGCACCACGTTTGAGCTGCAACACTTGCCACTTCAACTTCTGAAATTTCTCACCAAACGGAATATGATTGCACAGTTGCTCAACACTTTCTCTTCTCTTTTTTTTGCTCTTTTTTTCACTATTTTTCCCTCACTTTTTTGCCCTTTTTTTGCAGCACAATAGATCCAACAACAAGACTCAAAGAAAAACAGCAGCAACTTTGGATAGAACTTGGTGCAAACACAAAGAGGAAAGCAAACAACTAGATCTCAGCAAAACAGGCTTGGATTTGTTTTGGCTTTTTGGCTTTGGACTCTAGGACGGGGAAAACCGAACTAAAAAGGATAGATCTAGCAACAAAGATACAGATCCTACCGTGTAAACCTTGCTCTGAATACCAGATGATGCGACCCCGTCTTCGGAGAAGAGGGAGTACAAGGGGAGGTCCGATCTTCATGGCATAGGATCGATAAATGGATGGGCATAACTAGCTGCAAGCAGCCGAAAATGGAAAATAAGAGATTATGACCCGACGAGGAGGAGGCTCACCGAAGCTTGCAATCCGAACATTCACCGATCCACAACCCGCAATACTACCCCACACAACCACGCTCAAGTCGTGGAGCAAGGGATAGGTGCAATCCGCAAGGGAAACCACGAACTCTAATCCAAACAACACGATCTAGTCGTGGAGCACGAATTAGGAGCAATTTCTCAAGGAATCACGAGAATAAGGATAACAAGAGCTCTCCAATCTCAGGAGGAGTCTATGTCTTTGGTCTTTGATAGATATGGCAAAAGTCCCCAACGAAGGGAAGAGCTAGCCTATTTATAATCGGGACAACCCCCTGGATAGGTGTGAAAGAGAACTAGCTTCTGGAACCAGCTTAGGTCTGAAAGAGAACGAGCTTTGGTTTGACTAAATGGCTTCGAGACTTAATGAGGTAGCTTCTGGAAAACTCTCGTTGGAGGTGGTTGGCAGTTCCCGACCAAACATTGTTCACTGGAGTCAAACAATGTTTCCATCAGTAGCATAGTCGACTTCTGGAAACCTTTCGCAACATGGGATATCCAAACTCGTGCAAAACATTGTTTCGTCAGAATCGGAACAATGTTTCTTCAGCAGACAACTCATTTCTTCATGAACTCCTAACTTTGTTTCTTCGCCATAAAACATTGTTTTGCACTGACTGATATGTGTTTGGCCTTCTTCGATATTGCACCTGAGTTCAACCAAGAACAAAGGAGGTGAAGGCACAACCATGTTTTCAAGGTCAAATGATAAACTTAACTTAGTGTTCACCTGATCATGTATTTGCATTGCGCGACTTCTTGTGATTGGACCGTTGATGATTGTTGGTGTGGTATCCATGGCTGGGACGTCCTCATCATCCTCCCCCTCTTGAAAAGGAGTCGTCCTAGACTCTAAGGGTTGAATGGTTTTCATGTCCTTATCACCATACTTTGTTTTCATACATGGATCATATCTCATATTTCATGGCCTTAAACCATTTTGCGGAATCTGGGCTCATCATCGCTTCTTATAGTTCGTAGGTTCGTCATGGTCTAGTAACGTGACTTCCAGAACCGGATTACCGTACCACTCTGGTGCGGAATGTACTCTGGTTGACCTACGAGGTTCGGTAGTAACTTGATCTGAAGTTTCATGATCATCATCATTAACTTCCTCACTAATTGGTGTAGGCATCATTGGAACTGATTTCTGTGATGAACTACTTTCCAATTCGGGAGAAGGTACAATTACCACATCAAGTTCTACTTTCCTCCCACTCACTTCTTTCGAGAGAAACTCCTTCTCTAGAAAGTATCCATTTTTAGCAACGAATATCTTGCCTTCGGATCTGTGATAGAAGGTGTACCCAACAGTTTCCATTGGGTATCCTATGAAGACACATTTCTCCGATTTGGGTTTGAGCTTATTAGGTTGAAACTTTTTCACATAAGCATGGCCGCCCAAACTTTAAGAAACGACAGCTTAGGTTTCTTGCCAAACCACAGTTCATATGGTGTCATCTCAACGGATTTAGATGGGGCCCTATTTAATGTGAATGCAGTTGTCTCTAATGCATAACCCCAAAATGGTAGCGGTAAATCAGTAAGAGACATCATAGATCGCACCATATCTAATAAAGTGCGGTTACGACGTTCGGACACACCATTACGCTGTGGTGTTCCGGGTGGCGTGAGTTGCGAAACTATTCCGCATTGTTTCAAATGAAGACCAAACTCACAACTCAAATATTCTCCTCCACGATCAGATCGTAGAAACTTTATTTTCTTGTTACGATGATTTTCTACTTCACTCTAAAATTCTTTGAACTTTTCAAATGTTTCAGACTTATGTTTCATTAAGTAGATATACCCATATCTGCTCAAATCATCTGTGAAGGTCAGAAAATAACGATACCCGCCGCGAGCCTCAACACTCATCGGACCGCATACATCAGTATGTATTATTTTCAATAAGTCAGTTGCTCACTCCATTGTTCCGGAGAACGGAGTTTTAGTCATCTTGCCCATGAGGCATGGTTCTCAAGCATCATGTGATTCATAATCAAGTGATTCCAAAAGCCTATCAGTATGGAGTTTCCTCATGCGCTTTACACCAATATGACCTAAGCGGCACTGCCACAAATAAGTTTCACTATCATTATTAAATTTGCATCTTTTGGCTTCAATATTTATGAATATGTGTATCACTACGATCGAGATCCAACAAACCATTTTCATTGGGTGTATGACCATAGAAGGTTTTATTCATGTAAACAGAACAACAATTATTCATTGGGTGTATTTTCATTGGGTGTATGACCATAGAAGGTTTTGCAATAGACATGATCAAATCATATTCATGCTCAACGCAAACACCAAATAACATTTATTTAGGTTCAACACTAATACCGAAAGTATAGGGAGTGTGCGATGATGATCATATCAATCTTGGAACTACTTCCAACACACATCGTCACTTCACCCTTAACTAGTTTCTGTTCATTCTGCAACTCCCGTTTCGAGTTACTACTCTTAGCAACTGAACCAGTATCGAATGCCGAGGGGTTGCTATAAACACTAGTAAAGTACACATAAATAACATGTATATCAAATATACCTTTGTTCACTTTGTCATCCTTCTTATCCGCCAAGTATCTAGGGTAGTTCCACTTCCAGTGACCAGTGCCTTGCAGTAGAAGCACTTAGTCTCGGACTTAGGTCCAGACTTGGGCTTCTTCACTTGAGCAGCAACTTGCTTACCGTTCTTCTTGAAGTTCCCCTTCTTTCCTTTGCCCTTTTTCTTGAAACTAGTGGTCTTGTCAACCATCAACACTTGATGCTTTTCTTGATTTCTACCTTCGCTGATTTTAGCATCGCAAAGAGCTTGGGAATTGTTTTCGTCATCCCTTGCATATTATAGTTCATCACGAAGTTCTAGTAACTTGGGTGATAGTGACTAGAGAACTTTGTCAATTACTATATTATCTTGAAGATTAACTCCCACTTGATTCAAGCAATTGTAGTACTCAGACATTCTGAGCACATGCTCACTAGTTGAGCTATTCTCCTCCATCTTGTAGGCTAAGTACTTTGTCAGAGGTCTCATACCTCTCAACTCGGGCATGAGTCTGAAATACCAATTCCAGCTCTTGGAACATCTCATATGCTCCGTGGTGTTCAAAACGTTTTTGAAATCCCGGTTCTAAGCCGTATAACATGGTGCACTAAACTATCAAGTAGTCATCATACCGAGCTTTGTCAAACGATCATAACGTCTGTATCTGCTCCTGCAATAGGTCTGTCACCTAGCGGTGCATCAAGGACATAATTCTTCTGTGCAACAATGAGGATAATCCTCTGATCACGGACCAAGTCCGCATCATTGCTACTATCAACTTTCAACTGATTTTTCTCTAGGAACATATCAAAAATAAACGGGGAGCTATATCGCGAGCTATTGATCTACAACATAGATATGCTAATACTACCAGGACTAAGTTCATGATAAATTAAAGTTCAATTAATCATATTACTTAAGAACTCCCACTTAGATAGACATCCCTCTAGTCATCTAAATGATCACGTGATCCAAATCAACTAAACCATGTCCGATCATCACGTGAGATGGAGTAGTTTTCAATGGTGAACATCACTATGTTGATGATATCTACTATATGATTCACGCTCGACCTTTCGGTCTCCAGTGTTTCGAGGCCATATCTGCATATGCTAGGCTCTTCAAGTTTAACCCGAGTATTCTGCATGTGCAAAACTGGCTTGCACCCGTTGTATGTGAACGTAGAGCTTATCACACCCGGTCATCACGTGGTGTCTCAGCATGAAGAACTATCGCAATGGTGCATACTCTGGGAGAACACTTATACCTTGAAATTTAGTGAGGGATCATCTTATAATGCTACCGTCGTACTAAGCAAAATAAGATGCATAAAGGATAAACATCACATGCAATCAATATAAGTGATATGACATGGCCAACATCATCTTGTGCCTTTGATATCCATCTCCAAAGCACCGTCATGATCATCATCGTCACCGGCTTGACACCTTGATCTCCATCGAAGCATCGTTGTCGTCTCACCAACTATTGCTTCTACGACTATCGCTACCGCTTAGTGATAAAGTAAAAACAATTACAGGGTGATTGCATTGCACACAATAAAGCGACAACCATATGGCTCCTGCCAGTTGCCGATAACTCTGTTACAAAACATGATCATCTCATACAATAAAATATAGCATCATGTCTTGACCATATCACATCACAACATGCCCTGCAAAAACAAGTTAGACGACCTCTACTTTGTTGTTGCAAGTTTTACGTGGCTGCTACGGGCTTAGCAAGAACCGTTCTTACCTACGCATCAAAAACCACAACGATTTTTCGTCAAGTGTGCTGTTTTGACCTTCAACAAGGACCGGGCGTAGTCACACTCGATTCAACTAAAGTTGGAGAAACAGACACCCACTAGCCACCTGTGTGCGAAGCACGTCGGTAGAACCAGTCTCGCATAAGCGTACGCGTAATGTCGGTCTGAGCCGCTTCATCCAACAATACCGCCGAATCAAAGTATGACATGCTGGTAAGCAGTATGACTATTATCGCCCACAACTCTTTGTGTTCTACTCGTGCATATAACATCTACGCATAGACCTGGCCCGGATGCCACTGTTGGGGAACGCAGTAATTTCAAAAAAAATCCTACGCACATGCAAGATCCATCTAGGTGATGGATAGCAACGAGAGGGGAGAGTGTTGTCCACGTACCCTCGTAGACCGAAAGCGGAAGCGTTATGACAACGTGGTTGATGTAGTCGTACGTCTTCACGATCGACCGATCCTAGTACCGAAAGTACGGTACCTCCGCGATCTGCACACGTTCAGCTCGGTGATGTCCCACGAACTCTAGATCCAGCTGAGTGTCGAGGAAGAGCTTCGTCAGCACGACGGCGTGATGACGGTGATGATGAAGTTACCGACGCAGGGCTTCGCCTAAGCACTACAACAATATGATCAAGGTGGAAATCTGTGGAGGGGGGCACCGCACACGGCTAAACAATCAACTTGTGTGTCTATGGGGTGCCCCCTCACCCGTATATAAAGGAGTGGAGGAGGGGAGGGCCGCCCCTCTCCATGGCGTGCCCTAGGGGAGTCCTACTCCCATCGGTAGTAGGATTCCCCCCTTCCCTAGTTGGAGTAGGAGAGGAAGGAAGGCGGAGAGAGGGAGAAGGAAAGGGGGGCCGCCCACCTTCCCAATTCGGATTGGGCTTGGGGGCGCGCCTCCACCTTGGCCGCCTCCTCCTCTCTCCCACTAAGGCCCATGTACTCCCCGGGGGGTTCCGGTAACCCCCCGGTACTCCGGTAAATGCCCGAACTCACCTGGAACCCTTCTGATGTCCAAACATAGCATTCCAATATATCAATCTTTATGTCTCGGCCATTTCGAGAATCCTCGTCATGTCCGTGATCTTATCGGGGACTCCGAAAAACCTTCGATACATCAAAACACATAAACTCATAATATCAATCGTCACCGAACGTTAAGCGTGCGGACCCTACGGGTTCGAGAACTATGTAGACATGACCGAGACTCGTGTCCGGTCAATAACCAATAGCGTAACCTGGATGCTCATATTGGTTCCTACATATTCTACGAAGATCTTTATCGGTCAAACCGCATAACAACATACGTTGTTCCCTTTGTCATCGGTATGTTACGTGCCCGAGATTCGATCGTCGGTATCTCAATACCTTGTTCAATCTCGTTACTGGCAAGTCTCTTTACTCGTTCTGCAATGCTTCATCCCACAACTAACTCATTAGTCACATTGCTTGCAAGGCTTATAGTGATGTGCATTACCGAGAGGGCCCAGAGATACCTCTCCGACAATCGGAGTGACAAATCCTAATCTCGATCTATGCCAACTCAACAAACACCATCGAAGACACTTGTAGAGCATCTTTATAATCACCCAGTTACGTTGTGATGTTTGATAGCACACTAAGTGTTCCTCCGGTATTCGGGAGTTGCATAATCTCATAGTCATAGGAACATGTATGAGTCATGAAGAAAGCAATAGCAACAAACTAAACGATCATCGTGCTAAGCTAATGGATGGGTCAAGTCAAACACATTATTCTCTAATGATGTGATCCCGTTAATCAAATGACAACACATGTCTATGGCTAGGAAACTTTAACCATCTGTGATTAACGAGCTAGTCAAAGTAGAGGCATACTAGTGACACTATGTTTGTCTATGTATTCACACATGTATTAAGTTTCCAGTTAATACAATTCTAGCATGAATAATAAACATTTATCATGAAATAAGGAAATAAATAATAACTTTATTATTGCCTCTAGGGCATATTTCCTTCAGTGTAGGGGGCGCCCTTGAGGAGATATGGTCCCTAGAGCGCCAATCCTGTTAAAATCTGGATTAGTACAACGGGTAGAGATGTAGATAAGGATCTCCTTTTAAGAAGCCTCCGGATACTCACGATGCAGAAGGGATAAAGGCGAGGGTAGTCGGCGGTGATGGCCACTTCTGAACCGTCAAGGCTCGATTGATAGAATACCCCGTCATCGAATTCTATATAAATGTCTGGATCCTCGCAAAAGCCAGGATCCTCATCTCGATTATGATTCTCTGGCTGGGGAGCAGGGCAGTGGATGTCTTCGGTCATCCTTCTCCATGACTGTTGATGGCAACAACGAGCAGATTCAATTAGTGTCTGCAATACAATAAAATAAGTACAGACAATCGAGATCTTACCCATTCAATAGGGGTGTACATAGAATAAGCCTCCCGGCAGTTTAACCAGAGAAAATCTTCTTTCTCGCCCTTATACAAATCAGCCAAAATTGAAGCCAGTTCGGCTGCAGCGGGACGCATCGTCTTCTCCGTTATAGCACCATAAGGGAGTCACTCTGGATTGAAGAGGCTGCACACACCTCTTTATTGCAATAGCCATGACCTCGACTATCGAGAGCTCGGTATGGGCTAGCAACCTGACCTTGCTGACCAACCTCTTTATATCCGCACTATCCTCTTCATTGGGACCGCGGGGACGCCAGTTGAGGCGCTTCTTTAAAGGAGCACTGGAAAATTCTGGGAGGCCACTACGGACTGGGTCCAGCAGTGGGACGTCGTCCACATAAAACCATTCTGAAGACCACTGCGGGTATACCTCTTTAGGTGTCCCAACGAGGTATCCGGATCCGGCTATACACCATACTTCGGCACTACCCACCTCAAAAATAGAACCTCCTCGGTGGCGGGGAACGAGACAGAAGAACTTCCTCCATAGTTCAAAATGGGCCTCAATACCCAAGAATAGCTCACAGAGGGCGACAAAGCCTGAGATGTGCAAAATCGAACATGGGGTGAGGTTGTGTAGTTGGATGCCATAAAATTCCAATAACCCCCTAAGAAAGGGATGGATTGGAGATCCTAGGCCCCGCAACAAGAATGGGACGAAGCACACCCTCTACTCCTTATTGGGGTTGGGGAAATTCTCAGCCATCGCGTCGTTGCCTATTGAATACAAGCCCGCTTGAACGGAGACTAGATCCGCGGGGGGGAGGTAGCCTTGAATCTGGAGCCGGTTTAACTGAAGATGAGGCGCGGAGCAACTCTGCCAATCACCCTCTTGAGGGCCATGGGGGCGTGAAGAAGAGCCTGGGGCGCTGGTCATGGTTGAAGGCTTTGCTCGTGGCTGGACTTGGCGATTTTCTTTCTGCGCGATTTGGGATGCCATTTGGAGATCTGTATCACCTTATATAGATGCCATTCGAGCGTGGTAAAGGACTTATTTGCAAAAAAGCATGGATCGTTCATATTCAGTCAGCGCGCGGAAATCAAAGCGTCAACAGGGGAATCGTAAAAGGCATCAAGATTATCACCAGATTGTCATCAGTCCGGATTATAATGAAGAACCCGCCTTGCAAAGCCGAAGACATGAGCCGAATATTACGTCGTCATTGGAGGCAAGTTTGGGGGCTACTGAGGGAGTCCTAGATTATGGGGTCCTCGAGCGTCCGGGCTATATAGCATGGGCCGGACTGATGGGCCGTGAAGATACAAGATAGAAGGCCTTCCCCCCGTGTCTGGATGGGACTCTCCTTTGCGTGGATGGCAAGCTTGGCGTCTGGATGTGTAGTTTCCTTTCTCTGTAAACCGACTCTGTACAACCCTAGGCCCCTCCGGTGTTTATATAAACCGGAGGGTTTAGTCCGTAGAGGCTATCACAATCATATAGGCTAGATATCTAGGGTTTAGCCATTACGATCTCGAGGTAGATCAACTCTTGTAACCCCTATACTCATCAAAGTCAATCAAGCAGGAAGTAGGGTATTACCTCCATTAAGAGGGCCCGAACCTGGGTAAACATCGTGCCCCCTTTGTCTCATGTTACCTTCGATCCTCAGACGCACAGTTCGGGACCCCCTACCTGAGATCGGCCGGTTTTGACACCGACAACCGTCGCTCGCCTTAGGTTTCGCCAGAGAAGGGGGGAAGAGGAAAGGGACCATGATTGTGAACAAATTAGTGTTCGGCGGCCTTTTTTCAAATATGCATGGTCGGTCGTTACTCCTCCTGGCCCTCCTGTACACATGGCGACGGTCAAAGTGCCACACAGGCAGGTCAGCACTGGTCAGACGAATTTAGGAACTCGAATGAACAACTTAAAAATATTTAAAAGTCGGACGTGCATTTTGAAAGAATTAGGACCCAGTCGATACTTTGGTGGAAGAATTAGGACGGCCCATGCATTTTACTCTCTTTTTTCTTTCTCTCTCCTTCTCCATCAATCACATGCATGTGACCGGACACATAAGGTGAAAAGTGAGGAACGTGACTGCGAGGATGAGAAAATAGGGAGTCAAAATGGACACGCACGGACGTTGACCGAGCGCGTCCGCGGGCGTTTGAGGGGCCAAATTTGTTCAGTCCGGCTGTAGATGCCCCAATTCACCTTCTTTTGGAGCAATGATGTTTTTGTTAGAAAATAATCAACTCTACTATAATTTTTTTTCCAGAAGTACAAAGCATCTCAAACATAATAAAAATTACATCGAAATTCTGAGATTGCCCAACAACCTCTACTGCTGTTAGAAGGAGCCGCCGACACGCCACCGTCGTCGCTCCCTAGCTACAGGAGCTGGCTTGACCTTGTCGATGACAGCTACAAAGTGTCCGTGCATGTGCCGCTAAGGACGAGCGCCATGGAGCTACATTTGTTGTCGTTGAACCCTTGCATAGATGTGAAACACCTGACACCAAATCTCGCCACATGACAAGAAACTCTAACCTCACTGCCCAAGGAGATGACAAGAATCAACGCTAGAGCTCCATCAACTACGTCCAGACGGACGAACTCTTGGAGGATCCAAGCCCGAAAGACAAACTCGAAGAAGCCCCGCCATCCCGAGCGCCGCGCCTGTGAGGACTAAAAACTACTAACCAGAGCGGAGGCACCGGGATTCCCCTCCCCTCCACCGACTGCCGGAGAGGCAGGCAGATGTGAGGCGAATCCACAGACTCGCTGATGAAGTCTGGTGAGAAGAGTTTGCCCTAGCCGCCTAGGGTTAGGGGAGCCATATTTTTTCTTGTATATAATCTCAGATTTATATGTCCATCCACGTGCAGAAAAGAAATTGTATTGAGAATAAAGGAGAAAACATATTTATCCGCAGGAAAAAAACGAAAAAAATGTATTTATCACCGACAAGCAAAGGATATTCTTGGCAATCACGAACCAAGAAAGATTAGCCAGCAGTGTACTCCTACACAGTCACGGTTACACAGCTAAGAAAGATTAGCCAGCAGTGTACTCCACAGATACAACTGTGTAACGAATCAACGAATCAACGAATCAATGAATCAATGCGTGATTGTGTTCGATAACTACATACGGAGGAGGGAGATGAGAGCACACGATTCCGGACTCTCTCTCGAGACGGATGAGGGAGACGTTTCACTCTCATTCCTCGGAGATTTTTACCCGGGGGTTCCCATCGGGCCAAGATCCTGCGATCTTTTTCGTCGTGTCCGCTCCTCCCACACACACTCACAGGGGTGTCGCTGCCATAATCTTCACGTACAACAGCGCCGCTGCGCCACACCGCTCTGCTCCTACACATGGCCTGCAGTATATCTGCATATATTTCTGTGAACACTGCTGCTACATTGTGTTACCTTTGATCGAGAAGCATGCCTGTGCGCAGCACGCACGAAGAGGAATTCGATCAGGATAAGATGTAATCATCTCGTGGACCTGCGTCACTGTACCATCCATAAGCGGGTGAAGGAGCGCCACAACCCAGCACGGAACCGCTGGTCGGAGCGTGACGGGTCCAAGAGGGATGCGAACCAACGGGGTGGCGAGCTAGTGACAGACTGACAGGGGATTAGCCGGAACTCCCGGGCGGCCATGTGCAACTAACATGGCGTGGGGCCTGCCTGCGGCTGGCCTGGGGAACTGTTGCTTTCTGAAACTGATGGCGGCCGCCTGCTCGACACCGGCGAGGTGCGGGCGGCGGTGCCATGTTAGTATGTTAGCCTTTGAAAGCCTCTGCAGGCGAGTAGGCGACGATCCAAGGGTCAGCGTAGAAATTTGTAAGAAACCGCCGATCCATGTAAAGACTCGGCCATGCATGCATGCATGCATGTGCATCGTGCATGCATGGGCAGGGTACCAAAGTTTGTCTGAAAGCTGCTGTTGGATTTACCTATACGTTCACTGCTCGGGCCTCGCTCTCACCCACACTGGGCCGAGCCATGTTACGTGTCCCGTTCACGTGAGCGGCTGAGCATGTGAGCGGCCATGTGCGCTCCAGTCTTCAGGAGCCCACACGAAGGTTTTGCCTGTTCAGACCTTAATTGAGCATCGATCCTTAAAGCGTGCGCTAATCATTGGAGCCGGTAGTTAATTAGTTGAGCCTGAGCATGCATGATTGATTCCCTTCGTGTGGGTGGTGTGTACAGTACGTACGTTCGTGTGCATGGCACATTGGCATGGCTGGCTCCATGGGCGGCCGGGGCAGCTTCATGTGCCGATGTGCGTTCTGCTCCGACAAATCCACGATTTCCTTTTTGTATCCGATGGTCCAGTGTACTCCCCAGCAGGACTAAGTTAAGTGTCCCGAGATTAGCAGTGCGCCTGGTGGAGCTGCATGGCTCCCACTGCAACCATACGTTCATTGAACTATCCAACACACGCAGCAAGTTCCTGGACCATGCATGCAGTCGTTAATTATCCGTCCCCAAGTAGTCAAGTTGGGCAAGGTCGGCATGCACCTGCGCCGTTACACGCCGATCATGAGTAGATTATCATCACGTATCTAGTAGCAGACACGCCATGCCGCGCCCGCACCGCGTGGGCGAGCACCATGACACAGAACTGCTGAAATTTAAGATGGGCTCTAGGCCCATGTAGCAATTTCTGAAAAATCTCTAAGGGCCCATGTGGGTTATATGGCACTAGGTGTAGTGGGAAGTTTAGTCCCAGCCCGGAAGTGGAAGAGGAGTTGGACCTCCTTATAAGGGTCTCTTCTACATGCTATTGGAGCTTGAGAAGAGAAGAGGCTCTCGCGCACTCCTCCTCCGCCGCACGCCACGCCACGCCACGCCTCGCCTCGCCTCGCCACAACGCGGGTTGCGGGATTGCGGTGTCTCCTAACCCTAGCCGCCACGAACAGATCACATCTGCTCCACGCGCACGTCCACCGTCGTTCCCTTGCTGCTGCTGCCGCCGGTGACTCCATCCCGTCCGCCGCGTACACGGTCGACGGAGAGCAGGTCTCCGAAACCACGCCCTTCTGGTTCCTGTACGGGGTGAGGGGCGAATAGGTTTTTGGGCAGCGATTACGCGACTGCTCACTTCCGATCGTCTACTTCCTCTACGTCCGCGTCGCCTTCATCATCACCATGTCCACCGACGCCGAACGTGCCGCCGCCGAGAAAGCTGAAGCTGACAAGAAGGCCGCCGCTGCTGCCACCAAAGCCGCGGCCTCTGCATGGCCTACTGGAGGGTATAACTCGTTTATCCCGCTCCTACTGTTTTCTGTTTTAGCCATGCTAGCGTTATACGTAGATCTTTCTGCAATTAGCGTAGTATGTGCTACTTTGACTGAATATCAGTATGCGATCATATGTGTCAATGCCATGCTAGTGATTTACTCGTGGATTAATTTAATCGAGAAATTGCCTATTTACTCAACAATCCAAAAACCTATTATGTGTAGGAATTTTTCGGCAAGTGGCTTTGCCGCTGCACTGAAACCGGATAAGTTTACCGGTACATACTTTAAGCGTTGGCAGACTAAGACCACGTTATGGCTCACGGCTATGAACGTGTTCTGGGTCACCGGTGTCTCCACGGGAACGATTGCTCCTGAACAGGAGAAGGCGTTCAAGGAGGCTACCGTTGTGTTTCTCGGAGCAGTTCTTAGCGTGATCGGAGATAAACTGGTCGACGCATATTTACATGTGCATGTTGCCAAGGACTTGTGGGAGGCGCTCGAATCTAAGTTCGGGGCAGCCGATGCCGGAAGCGAGATGTATATTATAGAGCAGTTCCATGATTACAAGATGGTTGAAAACCGTCCTGTATTGGAGCAGGCTCATGAGATAATATGCATTGTTAAGGAGCTTGAACTTCTTAAGTGCGAGTTACCGGGCAAGTTTGTCGCGGGCTGCATAATCGCTAAGCTCCCTAATTCCTGGAGGAACTTTGCCACCACTCTGAAACATCAGAGGCGTGAATTCTCTGTGGAGGATGTCATTGGCCATCTGAGTGTTGAGCAGAATTCAAGGGCAAAGGACTCGCACGGAAAAGGGGCCGAAGGGACTTCTGTCGCCAACATGGTGAACCAGAAGAACTTCAACTCCCACAAGCCCAAGGGAAAGAACGGTGTCCAACACAATACCGACTTTAAGAAGAAGGGTAAGAAGATCTTCAAGAAGAACAAGAAGGACGAGGGCTGCTTCACTTGTGGTTCGGTTGAACATTGGGCCAACAAGTGCCCAAACAAGTACAAGAAGTCAGGACAGGACTCCAAGTCCGTCAACATGATTGTGGACAACAATGAGAATGGTGCACCTGGGTACGGTAATTTATTTACTGTTTTTTCAGTGTTTCAGCCCACCGATTGGTGGGTGGACACAGGTGCAGGTGTACATGTGTGTGCTGACATGTCATTGTTCACTTCTTACCAGGTCACAGGCCACGGGTCCGTATTGATGGGGAATGGCGCGAGTGCTTCTGTTCATGGTGTTGGCACGGTCGATCTGAAGTTTACTTCGGGAAGGATCGTGCAGCTGAAGAACGTGCAGCATGTCCCCGCCATCAAGAAGAACCTCGTTAGTGGCTCCCTTCTATGTAGAGAAGGGTTTAAGTTGGTTTTCGAGTCTAATAAATTAGTTGTTACGAAATATGGACTCTTTGTTGGAAAAGGTTATGAGAGCGGAGGGATGTTCCGCCTTTCCCTCGCAGATTTTTGTAATAAAGTCGTGAACCATGTTCATTCGAATGTTAATGAATCTGAGGTTTGGCATTCACGTCTTTGTCACATTAGTTTCGGTGTTATGACGCGGCTAGCCAAGTTGGATTTAATCCCGAGTTTTACTTTAGCCAAAGGCTCTAAGTGCCTTTCATGTGTGCAAGCTAAGCAACCTCGCAAGCCTCACAAGGCCGCGGAGGAGAGACACTTGGCACCATTAGAACTCATACATTCTGATCTTTGTGAGATGAATGGTGTGTTGACTAAAGGTGGAAAGAAATACTTCATGACATTGATAGATGATTCCTCTAGATATTGCTATGTGTACCTGTTAAATACTAAAGATGAGGCTCTACACTACTTTAAAATCTATAAGGCAGAAGTTGAGAATCAACTTGAAAAGAAAATTAAACGAGTCCGGTCAGATCGTGGTGGAGAGTACTTCTCGAGTGAGTTTGATTCCTTCTGTGCGGAACACGGCATTATTCATGAGAGGACGCCTCCCTATTCACCCCAGTCAAACGG
Source organism: Triticum aestivum (assembly GCF_018294505.1). NCBI lineage: Eukaryota > Viridiplantae > Streptophyta > Magnoliopsida > Poales > Poaceae > Triticum > Triticum aestivum. The sequence continues at coordinate 400,126,825 of NC_057796.1, read as the reverse complement.
GGTTGCCGAGCGGAAAAACCGTACTCTAACTGATTTGGTTAACGCCATGTTAGATACATCGGGTTTATCCAAGGCATGGTGGGGGGAGGCTATATTGACGGCATGTCATGTCCTGAATAAAGTTCCGACAAAGGATAATGAGATCACTCCCTATGAGAAATGGGCAAAGAGGAGGACAACACTCTCGTACTTGCGCACTTGGGGCTGTCTGGCGAAAGTCAATGTGCCGATCCCCAAAAAGCGTAAGCTTGGACCCAAGACTGTGGACTGCGTTAATTTGGGCTACGCTAAGAACAGCGTTGGCTATAGATTTCTAGTAGTGAAATCTGAGGTACCTGACCAGAAGGTCGGTACAATTATGGAGTCTAACGATGCTACATTCTTCGAGGATACTTTTCCTATGAGAGATATGCAAAGCACTTCTAGACAGGAATCTGAGGAGACTCCTGAACCTGCCATCCCTATGGAATATTATGAACAAACACATGATGAAAATCCTGAGGAGGATGACGAGGAAACCCTTGGTAGGGGCAAGAGACAAAGGACTGCAAAGACCTTTGGTGATGATTTCTTCGTGTACCTCGTGGATGATACTCCCACTTCTATTTCAGAAGCGTATGCCTCTTCAGAAGCTGACTACTGGAAGGATGCGGTTCGTAATGAGATGGATTCCATCATGGCTAACGGGACATGGGAGATCACTGAACGTCCCTATGGTTGCAAACCATTAGGATGTAAGTGGGTGTTCAAGAAGAAGCTTAGGCCCGATGGTACAATTGAAAAGTACAAGGCTAGGCTTGTGGCCAAGGGCTATGACCAGAAAGAAGAGGAAGATTACTTCGACACTTATTCACCTGTAGCTAGACTGACCACCATTCGAGTATTACTCTCGTTGGCAGCCTCGCATGGTCTTCTCGTCCACCAGATGGATGTTAAGACGGCTTTTCTGAATGGAGAGCTAAAAGAGGAAATCTACATGCAACAGCCAGATGGCTTTGTGATAGATGGTCAGGAAAGAAAGGTGTGTAGGTTGCTGAAATCTTTATATGGCCTGAAGCAAGCACCTAAGCAATGGCATGATAAGTTTAATATAACTCTGACATCTGTTGGTTTCGTTGTTAATGAGGCTGACAAATGTGTATACTATCGCCATGGTGGGGGTGAAGGAGTTATACTGTGCTTGTATGTTGATGACATACTGATATTCGGAACCAACCTCAAAGTCATTGAGGAGGTCAAGTCGTTTTTGTCTCAGAACTTTGAGATGAAAGACCTTGGTGTGGCTGATGTTATCTTGAACATCAAGCTACTGAGAGATAATGAGGGTGGGATTACACTTCTGCAATCCCACTATGTTGAGAAGGTGTTGAGTCGTTTTGGATATTCGGATTGCACACCATCTCAAACACCATATGATCCTAGCGTGTTGATTCGAAAGTCCAAAGGCACGGCTATAGATCAGTTGAGATACTCTCAAATCATTGGTTCACTGATGTACCTAGCGAGCGCAACGAGGCCCGACATCGCGTTTGCTGTGAGCAAACTGAGCCGGTTTGTTTCCAAACCGGGTGATGTACATTGGCATGCTGTTGAACGAGTCATGCGCTATCTGAAAGGTACTATGAACTATGGACTTCACTATACCGGAGACCCGTCGGTACTTGAAGGGTATAGTGATGCAAATTGAATCTCTGATGTTGATGAGATGAAGGCCACAACTGGGTATATGTTTACTCTTGGAGGTGGCGCTGTTTCCTGGAAGTCTTGCAAGCAAACGATCTTAACGAGATCGACAATGGAAGCAGAATTAACGGCATTAGACACATCTGGTGTCGAAGCGAGATGGCTTCGAGATCTTTTGATGGACTTGCCATTGGTTGATAAACCGGTTCCGGCTATCCTTATGAACTGTGACAATCAGACTGTCATCACCAAGGTGAAGAGTTCAAAGGACAACATGAAGTCCACCAAACACATAAGAATGAGATTAAAAGCTGTCAGAAAATTAAGAAACTCCGGAGTGATAGCGTTGGACTATGTCCATACGGCTAAGAATCTGGCAGATCCCTTTACGAAAGGGCTATCACGTGTTGTGATAGATAATGCATCGAGGGAGATGGGTATGAGACCCACATGAGTTGCCATGGTAGTAACCCAACCTATGTGATCGGAGATCCCGTGAATTAGGACCTGGGAAAACAAGCCAGTGGTGAACTGAGGAGAGTAAATATACTAACCCACTCCGTTGGAGATGCAATACTCTCGATACTGTATGGTAGGATGACTACTGTCTTAATGTGTTCCGAAGCTTATATAAGCAAGATGCTATCCTACAGAGTGATCTTTGGAGGAACACACCTATATGAGTCCGACTGCTGGTCACAGTCTATGAGATTGGGGTGATCTCTAGTAAGCTCATGAATAGGCCAGGAGTGTGACTTATATGCTCCACCCGAGGGGTCAGCCTTCGGCAGCCCAGTACTAGTGAGACATGTGGTGAAACTTCTTTACGCCAAACTGACAATTCAAGGCATAGTCCATTGTTCAGTTGTGAAGGAGTGTAGCTACTTGCTCTAGGTGAAGCTCAACCTTAACAGGTCTTCACTGAAACACTGGTATATCGAAACAGTAATTGGAACAGAGGACACAATGGGCCCTCGAGATCTGGTGGGGGATTGCTGAAATTTGAGATGGGCTCTAGGCCCATGTAGCAATTTCTGAAAAATCTCTAAGGGCCCATGTGGGTTATATGGCACTAGGTGTAGTGGGAAGTTTAGTCCCACCCCGGAAGTGGAAGAGGAGTTGGACCTCCTTATAAGGGTTTCTCTTCTACATGCTATTGGAGCTTGAGAAGAGAAGAGGCCCTCGCGCACTCCTCCTCCGCTGCACGCCACGCCACGCCTCGTCACGACGCGCCGCGCCGCGCCGCGGGTTGCGGGATTGAGCCGAGCCGAGCTTACACCTACGCGCTTATTGAGCAGCGATTACGCGACTGCTCACTTCCGATCGTCTACTTCCTCTACGTCCGCGTCGCCTTCATCATCACCATGTCCACCGACGCCGAACGTGCCGCCGCCGAGAAAACTGAAGCTGACAAGAAGGCCGCCGAGGACGCCGCTGCTGCCACCAAAGCCGCGGCCTCTGCATGGCCTACTGGAGGGTATAACTCGTTTATCCCGCTCCTACTGTTTTCTGTTTTAGCCATGCTAGCGTTATACGTAGATCTTTCTGCAATTAGCGTAGTATGTGCTACTTTGACTGAATATCAGTATGCGATCATATGTGTCAATGCCATGCTAGTGATTTACTCGTGGATTAATTTAATCGAGAAATTGCCTATTTACTCAACAAGAACATGACCGGATTCCCCCTCCCTAGCTCCCTCCGGCGGTCCGGCCCTGGCTCACACGGCTACACATGCATGGTGGACACATCTGCTCTGCTCGCTCACCTTGCCGCCCATGAGTTCCACGGAGTTAAGGCACGCTCTGCATGCATGCTCTGCATCCTGCCCATGGCCGAGTCCTGCATGGTCCTGGCTCAGCTAAGCGGCCGGCGAGAGCCATGTGGAGAGTAGGACCCCACGGCGACTCGTCGCACCACCAGTCCACCACACACGCGCTCGGCCGGGCAAGCGGTTGGTGCCCGTTACGTACGCGCGCGCGCGCCCGATGCCAGCCGAGGACACTCGCATGTGCGCCTGATTTGTATGTATTAACTGCCGCGCGCCCCCGTGGCCGTGGTCACCCCGCACGTCACAGCCGGCCTTCAATCTCTCATTTTCTTCTCTCTCTTTCTCACCAAATCTTCAGGAAAAAAAGAAGTGCTATTAACCTGCACGGCCCTGATCGAGCTTGCAATCCAACCTCCACCGGCACTGCGCTTTACTTTGGCTATAAATACCCCGGCTGGGAGGAGGTAGCTCCTCACTGCCAACCAGCCATTTCGAGCCTAGCTAGCCTTAGTCACCATATCACCTCGAAAGCTAAGCTAGCTTGGTGATACAAGGAAGCTCTCTCTCTCCCAGCAATGGCGGGCGCCGGTGCTCTCTTCTTCCTCTTCTCCTTCTGCCTCCTCGCCCGGCAGGCCGCGGCCGGCGGGTACGGCGGGTGGCAGAGCGCCCATGCCACCTTCTACGGCGGCGGCGACGCTTCCGGCACCATGGGTAAGTCCCCGGCGCTGCGGCTGGCGAATGCAATGTGTAGTATAACTCATCATCGCTACTTGAACGCCTGTCACACAGACACTCACGCGCGCTGGCTGTTTGTTGCGTTTTGCAGGCGGGGCATGCGGGTACGGCAACCTGTACAGCACCGGGTACGGCACGAACACGGCGGCGCTGAGCACGGCGCTGTTCAACGACGGCGCGGCGTGCGGGACGTGCTACGAGCTGCGCTGCGACAACGCCGGCAGCTCGTGCCGCCCCGGGTCCATCCTGGTGACGGCCACCAACTTCTGCCCGCCCAACTACGGCCTCCCCAGCGACGACGGCGGCTGGTGCAACCCTCCCCGCCCCCACTTCGACATGGCCGAGCCGGCCTTCCTCCACATCGCGCAGTACCGCGCCGGCATCGTGCCCGTCTCCTACAGAAGGTGAGCACAAAGTTTTCTTCTGTCAAAAATTAAAAAAAGTTACAGTGTAACCACGCGGTCCTGGCTCGACCGACCGACCGAACCGATGGGTTAATTGACCGGGCGTCGGCCAGCTTGAAGATACGCGAGGACCGCGGTTGGTTCGGCCCATAAGTGTAGGCGGGCCACACTGCTGCAGATTTGATACGGTGTACGCCGATAGGCAGGCTACTGTCTACAGTACATCGCATGTGCTGCGCCTTTTAATGTCGCGATTTCACTGTCACCGTGTCACGTACTACTAATCCTGCATTCGCGCTGACGCGTCGCATGATGATGATTGATCGAGCAGGGTGCCGTGCGTGAAGAAGGGGGGCATCCGGTTCACCATCAACGGCCACTCCTACTTCAACCTGGTGCTGGTGACCAACGTGGCCGGCGCCGGCGACGCGCGGTCCGTGTCCATCAAGGGCACGCGCACTGGCTGGCAGGCCATGTCCCGCAACTGGGGCATGAACTGGCAGAGCAACACCTTCCTGGACGGCCAGTGCCTCTCCTTCCGGGTCACCTCCAGCGACGGCCGCACCGTCACCAGCAACGCCGCCGCGCCCGCCGGCTGGCACTTCGGCCAGACCTTCGAGGGCGCCCAGTTCTAGTCCTCCTCTTCTTCCCCACAGGCATAAGCATTGGAGGGAAGAGACGGACGGAGCGTATTCTATTCAAGAAATTATTTTGCATTCGCGTGCGTGCGTGCAGGAGGAGGAAGAAAGGCCGGCCTCTTCGTTATAGTGAAGGAGGAGGCTCCGGGCTACGCTGAGGCTGCTAATTAGCACCCGCTTAGACGTTTTCCTTCTCTCATCGAAGTCTCAGATTATTGAAGACTCGAACAACCATCCATCAAGTACCGTACGGACGTAGTAGCGTGGCACTCCTCTCCTTGAAGAAGAAGAAGAAGAAGAAGAAGAAGAAGAAGAAGAAGAAGAAGAAGAAGAAGAAGAAGAAGAAGAAAAGAAGTTAATAATTGCACTAGTTATGATCAGTAGCAGTACCTTTGGTGGCTTGTACCAGTACTAATTTGTACTACGGGGTGGTGGCCCTTGCGATGAAATTGAAGATTTGCAAGGCCATATTTATGGATCGATCCATGTTCTAGCTAGCTAGCCGGCCACCCATAGCTTCCATAGAAGGACTGTGGACGGACTTTGGCTGTTTGCTGGGCTGTAGTATCTTGTTGATGGTCACATGGGCGGGGGACGCCTTGTGGGGCGTCCATGTCGTGCCTTTTCCGGAGAGGAGCCCCGAGCAGCAGCGTCGGTTGCCGTGTGCCGTTTCGTGTAGATGATAGGTTTCTGCAATGGGTCTGATTATCCATCGTCGATGGTTGCGTGAACGCCTCCACGCGCTCAAGTTTGTCGTAGGATCGGCTCTCCTTCTGAAATGGTGCCGTGGGTGCTTTCGAGATGCGCTCCTAGAGCCCTGGTGTCGTCTAGGGTGTGATTTCGCAGTCCGCAATTGGGCGGGCAAACCGCATCTTCCAGGGCTGGCGCGCTCGTCCTGAAGATGGTGCGCTAGCGGGAGCTAGCGGCCAACGTGATCGGCCGAGGACGAGAGCGTCCCATCGTATCAGGTTATCACGTACACGTGACTATTGTTTCCACCATTTAGGATCATTGATGTGGTACTCGTAACTACTCGTCATTCCTTCTCTGGACAACCATAGTGCTCGACCGTAGAATTGTGGGCATCTTTCTCTACCTCTGATATGATAGTAACGGTTGAGGGTTTTTGTCGCCAAGGCCGTGTTGTCGGTTTCGTTGTTTTGACAGCAACTTTGGAGGTTGATGTTGAAAGGATAGCTGAGAAAGAAGAAATCAGATTCACGTTGGGGATAAGGGATTTACATAAGATTCTTGTGAGAACTTAAATTACCACAAAAGATATATGTCTCTATGACATTGAATTTGCAGTTGAATCAGTGTTTGAGCAAGGATGTACAAAACTGGGAAACATGCAAGCAAGAGGAAAAACTTTGAATTTGTGGATATTGATAAGAGATAAATAAACCCGCGGTCACTGTAATTGTCTCGAAAGCACGATACGGTCACTCAACTTTGAGATACGCTCGTTACGGTCACTGAATACGACGGGACGTGAAAATACGATCACTGCAGCGCGTATGCGGTGCGTACATGGCTAGTTTGACCATCTGTTGACTGCCATGTTCTGCTCTCTGGTTTGGCCAATGTCACATGGAGGTGTTTTTAGTAAAAAAAAATCCCCAATCATCAAATCCCTAACCCGCCTCGGCCCTCTGAAATCCCTAACCCCCTCGCCCCCTCCTCCCTCACTTGCTCTGCGCCGCCGCCACCGTCGCAGCCATCGAATCGGCCACATCGGCAACTCGTCCTCCTCTGCTGTCGGCCGCAAGCTGTGGTGGTCATGTCTGCCGCCGGCTCGTCCTCCTCAGTTGTCCGTCGCCGGGCGTTGGCCCTGCCGTTGATCCGCTGTCATGGCTGCAAGGAGAAGGTGCGCATGTTCGTGTCAACCATTGAGAAGTGATACGTCTCCAACGTATCTATAATTTTTTATTGTTCCATGCTATTATATTATCCATCTAAGATGTTTTATATGCATTTATATGCTATTTTATATGATTTTTGGGACAAACCTATTAACCTAGAGCCCAGTGCCAGTTTCTGTTTTTTTTCTTGTTTTTGAGTATCGCAAAAAAGGAATACCAAACGGAGTCCAATTGACCTGAAATTTCACGGAGATTGTTTTTGGACCAGAAGAAGCCCACGGAGTACCGGAGATGGACCAGAAGAGTCCCGAGGCCACCACGAGGGTAGGGGGCACGCCCTACCCCCCTGGGCGCGCCCCCTACCTCGTGGCCGCCTCGTGGACCCCTTGTAACATCCCAAATTTTTAATTTGGAATGTTATACATTAGATCATCAAGCATAACATATTTTATTGCATTTTGTTTTGCGGTCCTAGAAATTCTACGCAACTCGAGGACCCACGGAGAGAGTTGGGGATTTCGTTATTTTCATATTTTGGGTTTTCTCAAATTTTGAAAATAGGATCATTTGTTTTAATTATTTTTCTCTCCAAAAATATTTCATATCAAAATATATGAGAGGGGATAAAATGACTTCTCCACAAATAATGAAATATTGGAGGAAAAATATTAAAAACAAATATTTGATTTTATTTGATTATTATTTGAATTAAGAAAAAGACGCGTTTTTCAAAATTGCATTTAGGCCCCAAATAAATGTTCTTCTTGTTCGGCTTGATTTTAGAAGTCGGGGAAAATTTATTTCGGAATTTTTGGAGTCCGTTTAGTATTTCTTTTATTTCTTTTTTTGTGCGAAATTATTAAAAAAACGCGAACCGACCTTGGGCCGTATTCGGCCAGGACTCCGCCCGGCCAGGCCTTTATAAGGCGCGCCCCCGAGGTCCCGTTAGCCCAAGTCGCCCCCGCCGCCGAAAACCCTAACCCTAGCCCGATCCGCCGCCGCCGACCCCGCCGCCCCACCGGAGCCGCCCGTCGCCCCGCCGAGGTTGACCACCGCCCCGCCGCCGGCGGTTTTCCTCGAGAGAACCGTTCGGTTTTCCGTCCGGTTTTTCGTTCGGTTTAAAAAAAAAAACCTAGATCTGTTTTTTTGGGTTTAGTATATTTAGCGAACACTCGTTCGTTCGTTTGTTTTAACGAACGGTTTTTGTTTTTTTTCCCGCAGACAGCGAACGTTCGTTCGTTAGCCTGTTCGTTCGTTTTCTTTTTCTCGGATTTTCAGCGATTATTTCTGATCGTGATTTCCGATATGTTTTTCGTTCTAGTATAACTTTTCGCTCGTTTATCGGAATCAGGCGATTCAAGCGCCTAGAGTTTCGTCTCGAAACCCTCTTTCCGTTTAACCAACTCAAACAAGTTTTTGCTACTGTAAAATTTGACTTAGGTCCAGATTAGTAAACGAAGATTGTTTCTTTCGCCGTTTGACTTTCGTTGCTTCGTTTGATTTGATTCTTTTTGCAAACCAGAGTTCTTAAGTTGAACTTTCTGATTAGATCTTTTATTTGAGTTTTACCTATGCATTAGATGAGTGCTTATTGTATGCTTGTTTGTTTGCGATAGAGGACCCGAAGTGCGCAGCATGCTACTTCGAATCTCTAGGTTTCACGGATCATCAGCAAGGCAAGTAACACTTTGATCATACCTCTTCTCATATCCAGTTTTATTGCATTAGATCAATCCTCAAACAATTGCATGATTAGGATCTAATTAAATTGTGGGTATCGGGAAGTAGATGAGGTAGTACCTATTACCTGTTTTATTATCAACCTTTGGGAGTTACTTCTACGTTTGCTTATTGCTATGCTATGCTAGTAGACGTGGATTGGATGAGTGTATCCATGACAGATGTGAGATTGTTAATTAATGGTTTACTTAAGGTGGCAACTTTAACACACATCTGGGTGGATTGAGGCACCTGGGTATTCCAGTGATTGCCTGTTTTTTTATGGACCGCCACCCAGGCTCAAAGGGATCATGAGATTATTCATGCTAGAAACTTCTGTGTGCAGCCACATGCTATTATGGGCTCTAGCATAGTTGATTAAGTCGTGTGAACTCTTACAGTGGTAGACTAGCAGATGTAGGGGAAAGAAGGTGTAACTGTCTACCCATCGTAAGGTGCTAACGCTTCTGAAAGACTGTGTCTCGGTCATCCGTTTCTCAAACACCATGTAGTGCGAGAAATCCAACGGAGGTGATCGAGTCTTGTGGGGAAAAGTGCACAAACCTCTGCAGAGTGTACAATCTAATCATGGTTAGCCGTGTCCCCGGTTATGGTCATCTTGAGTATCTAGTTCTTGGATTATCATGTGAATCTCATCATCTTATACCTAACTAATTTTGTTGGGTTGTTAATGATTACAGTTAATTGGGATTGAGAGGGGGTTTACCTTCTCAATATTTTTCAACCAACTTTGTAGTTAAATAAAATATATTCCTTTGCAGTAGGGAAAAATTGGCTTTTCGCAAAACTGTAACCATAGAGCTTTCCACCAGCCAAATATGCATGTAGTGATAGCATTATTCTGTTCATTACTCTCTATGTGTTACATTGCCAGCATATTCCATGTGCTGACCCGTTTTCGGGCTGCAACGTATCATGTTGCAGACTTTTCAGACGACGAGTAAGGAGCCTTAGGTCGTGGTCTTATACTCAGTGATGCCGTTGGAGTTGATGGACTCACTTTATCTTCCAAGCCTTCCGCTGTTATCATATTTAGATGGCCTTAAGCCATATTTATTGTAATAAGTTCTCTCTTGAGACTATTCGATGTAATAAGTGTGTGATTGCTACTCCGTTATAAATCCTTCAAGTACTGTGCGTGTCAGCATTACCGTTCCAGGGAGGACACTGATGCACAGAGACTAGACTGTTTGAGGTCTGGTCGCTACAAAGATGGTATCAGAGCACACGCTGACTGTAGGACACGACCACTAAGCTAAAGCCCTAGATCACTACTCTCTTCTCATTTCTGACTCCTCTCCTTTCTTCCACTCTTTTAGGATGGCGGATGCAAGGAACAAGTTCGCTGTAACGCCCCAGATGTAACTTTCCATATTTGTAACTCCAACTCTTGCCATTTTTGGCTATGCTATGTGTTATGATATTCCCTCCGTGGTTGGGTTTTGTCTCTCGTTTTCCATTTTGTTCATGTCATGCATCTCATATCATGTCATCATGTGCATCTCATTTGCATACGTGTTCGTCTCATGCATCCGAGCATTTTCCCCGTCTGTTTTTTGCTAAGTCTGTAACCTGTTAACGAAACTTGCTAGGTTTACATGGGTGCCATCATATTTGTGATGAGTGAGTCAAGCTCACCAATATGCCTTCATAATGTTGTGAATGTCATGTTCTGTTTTCTGCTAAGTCTGAAACCTCTTAACGAAACTTGCTATGTTTACATGGGTGCCATCATATCTTCTGATCCTTTTTGGCTCATGGCCAGTAAAAGACTTTTGTTCTATGCTTTTAGTAGATTCATGCCATGCCTTGCTTTGCTATGTTAAGTTCCTGTAGCTTGTGTTTTTCTTGCTCTGAACATTGCTACCTGATGCTGTTTCAGCCATGTCCAGTAATTCCACTGTCTATGAACCTGATATCTTTTGCATTTTTCCCATGCTTGTTTGAACCTGTTATGTTGTGATCTAGCCGTAGCTCAGTGTTCATCTTTTGTCAAGCATCTCCTGTAGATTACTTCTATATGTTTTTTTGCTATGTTGGGGTGCTGTAGCATAGTTACTTGTTGTATTCTAAGTGCTATCATGCTGTAAATCGCAGATTCGTGTCATTCTTGTTTTGCTCGCCATTTGCAAACTGTGCATCCGTTTCCGGTGATCTTTATATCGATTTCGACCGAAATCATCTCATCTTTCCAGTGGCATACTTGGTTTGCCAATTTACTGCCTTGTTCATCCTTTTTCTTCCGGAGCACGCATACGCATCGCATATCATATCTCGCATATCATGCATGTATTGCATCATGTTGTTTGTGCATTTCCCGTGATTGATTGTGGTTCCATTGCTTGTGTTCTTGCTATGGGTAGAGCCGGGAGACGAGTTCGTGAACGAGGAACCTGTTGAGTACACTTACGAGGATCAAGCTTTCGACAACTCTGAGAACCTTGCAGACAAGATGACCATACCCTCGAAATCACTTCTATCTTTGCTTTGCTAGTTGTTCGTTCTATTGCCATGCTGCGCTACCTACCACTTGCTATATCATGCCTCCCATATTGCCATGTCAAGCCTCTAACCATCCTTTCCTAGCAAACCATTGTTTGGCTAAGTTACCGCTTTTGCTCAGCCCTTCTTATAGTGTTTCTAGTTGCAGGTGAAGTTGAAGTTGGTTCCATGTTGGAACATGGATATTTTGGAATATCACAATATCTCTTATTTAATTAATGCATCTATATATTTGGTAAAGGGTGGAAGGCTCGGTCTTATGCCTGGTGTTTTGTTCCACTCTTGCCGCCCTAGTTTCCATCATACCGGTATTATGTTCCTTGAGTTTGCGTTCCTTACGCGGTTGGGTGATTTATGGGACCCCCTTGACAGTTCGCCTTGAATAAAACTCCTCCAGCAAGGCCCAACCTTGGTTTTACTATTTGCCACCTAAGCCTTTTCCCTTGGGTTTTCGCGAGCCCGAGGGTCATCTTTATTTTAGACCCCCTCGGGCCAGTGCTCCTTCGAGTGTTGGTCCGAACCGAGCTGCCTGCGAGGCCACCTTGGGGAAACTTGAGGGCTGGTTTTACTCGTAGCTAGTCTCATCCGGTGTTGCCCTGAGAACGAGATATGTGCAGCTCCTATCGGGATTTGTCGGCACATTGGGCGGCTTTGCTGGTCTTGTTTTACCATTGTCGAAATGTCTTGTAAACCGGGATTCCGAGACTGATCGGGTCTTTCCGGGAGAAGGTTTATCCTTCGTTGACCGTGAGAGCTTATAATGGGCTAAGTTGGGACACCCCTGTAGGGTATTATCTTTTGAAAGCCGTGCCCGCGGTTATGAGGCAGATGGGAATTTGTTAATGTCTGATTGTAAAGAACTTGACACTTGACTTAATTAAAATACATCAACCGTGTGTGTCGGGGATATACCCCGCGGTATGACCCGGCCGGAAGTATGACCCGGCCGGGCTTGGCGTTTTCATTGGGAACCCGCCATGGTGGCGACTCACGGATGGCCCTAACGGCGGGTCATATAGAAGACTAGGCCCAAGGCCCAGAAGGCCGGCTCATGTTATGGTGGGCCGGTTTACGAGGAAAGGCATAAGGAGTTTTCCCTTAAGGGAGCAGACTAGGATTCCACTTGTAATAGACTAGTCCTAATCCTAATAGGACTCCACATGTAACCCGCCCCTCTAACTTATATAAGGAGGGGCAGGGCACCCCAAAGAAGGAACAAGAAACAATCTCTAGGGCTAGACACAAAGAGCCGGCTTACCGGCGACTCTCTCATGAGCATAATGAGACCTAGCCACAAACAGCATGTAGGGCTATTACCGGATGATGTTTCCCGGGGCCCGAAGCTGTCTAAATCCTTGCCTTGTGTTGCGTCTCTCGATTCCACCCAACCCCTCTCAAGCTACCACATAGATGCGTTGGCCTCGCGACTAAGTCCTGACACTAAGGACATCTGCCGTGACAATTCCACGACAGTTGGCGCCCACCGTGGGGCCCGCGCACGGTGGTGATGAGTTCTTGGAGGGATCTCTTCAGGGATCGAGAAACTCGCGATTGATCGGATGAGAAAAAGCCGGCACGAAACGATCGCATGAGCCGCCGGACAACCATAAGCATAGCCGGCAAGTTTATCAGAATTACGGTTAATTTTGGAGCTGATAGATACAAGATTTGAGGTGAAAGATTAGGGTTGCCGTTGTGTACGTCGCCGTGTCCGTGCGTTTTCGCCGAGTCCGAGACGAGGTCTGCCGCACAGGTGATTTATCAAAGACGTCGCTACCCAAGACTGACAAGGAGTTGATCTGCTATACTTACGCATACAAATCGCCCAGGCTGCAGCCTTTTTTAGCCAAGACCGACAGGTGTTCTCATGTTTTTTCTCCGCGGTCGTCTATCCGAACCAGCCACCGTACGCCACTACCAGAAGCTTGGCCACGCCTCCCTGTCCACCTGCAGCTTCAAGCCCCGAGGGAATCGGTGCCGCTGCTATTTTTTCCTGTGGTGGAGACTAGTTAAATCCAAAGAAACGAAGTGCTACTTGCACTAGTACAGACAAAGGTTAGAGCTGATTGATGTTTAAACCGGCCGCAGAGATCCAAGGAATAAAGAAACAATTACTGCATGGCGGGGCTCCCGAGGATTGATGGAAAATTAATTTCGTTTGGGAATCAAGAAGTACGTACTAAATCTAGTACATCAATTACTATTGCTAACTAATCCGGTCAGACCTGAGCACAAGTTCAAAAGGCAAGGTCAAATTTGTGTGGCTTCACGTGGAGCATCACCCGTGAAACTCCGTCTCCACTTCCACTATTATTTTACCATCAAAGTAAATCAGGCACAACACCATCTGTGTGGCGGCTGTTTTTCGGGTCAGTTGACATCGAGCCGGTTTAGTTGACTGATCTCCATCGGGCTGGCCTAGAGCCGCCACTTTCCGCCCCGGCCGCAAGCAGGGTCACCATCGGCTGACCACTTTCGCCCCGAGCCACCCGGATTGGGCCCTGCCGTGAGCCGCCTCGCCTGCTGGGAGCCGTCTCCGCCGTTTCGAGCCACCTGCGAGCCAGTTCAAATTCAAGTCAAGCTAAAAGCTGCAAATCAAGTAGCAGACCGTTGCCATCGTAAAGCTACCTCTGCCACCGGAGAGCCTCTCCGGGTTAAACCATCACACGATGAGCCGCTGCCTGCCCTCGGGTCGACTCGCGTCCGTTTCAAGCTATTCAAGTTGCCGCCTCCGCCGTGTCAAACATGCTGCCGCTGCAGTTTCTGAGCCGCCGCCATGGGGACGCCTCCGTTTCGCTGCTGTGTTGAGCTGCCGGGGCCGCGTTGAGCCACCTCTGCCATGTTGAGCCGCCCGGGCTATATTGAGTCGTCGGTCTGCCTGAGCCGCCTCTATTACGTTGAACGGATCATCCGTCATTCGAATAATCAGGTGATATCTATTCGTTTAAGTTTATTTTATTAGCATATATTGCTTTTTGTCAAAGCACAATTACTCTGGCCTGCGATGTTTTTGATGCAGGACAATTGTTCACTACATCAACACGACGTGGTTGACTCGCCCGTCCGCGCGGCTTACCACGCCCGCGATTGCCTCGCCCGTCCGCGCAGTTTACCGCGCCCGCGATCGACTCGCCCGTCCGCACCGGCTTACAACACCGCGGCCGATTCATCTGCCTGAGCCGCTTCTGATGTTGCGGTCATCTTTTCCGTCCATCTCTCGTGGCCTGGTCTACATCAACACACCGGGCCGCACCTGTCTGGATGAGCTGTTTATTTAGTATGAGCAAGTCACTGCTTGGGTAGCCCGGTTTTCTTCCAACAAATTGGAGGCAAAATTATCATGTATTATCAGCCGCCGTCTGCACTGGATGGCTCAATGGGCATGCCCACAAGTCGCCGCCACTACAGTTTGTTTAACTTCAAAACATCCAGTTGGAAGGAACCATTGGCCGAGTTGCTGACACGGCTCATACATGATCATTTATAACCCGCCGCAGTCACCTCAACCTTCTGTGGATTCACATCGCGCTACCAACACCAATGATATACACCTTATGCTATGGTCAATATGGAGAATCTCAAAGCCAACTCCTCGAGTCGTCTTGAGACTCGGGTGCAATGATATGACTTGGCAGCATTGGTCGGTTTCAATGCATTCAAGAATTCCAGGTCATGGGAGGGAAAAATGATTTGGTCCCGGAGGCTACCGCTATATTGGTGAAAAGTTTAAAGGCCGTCAGAAAACTTCCAGCTTAAAAAGAAGGATTCCAGTTTAGATCCGGCTCAAGAGACGACATCTCCCACAAAGCACTGAAGCTCTTAAATATCCGGTTTAAAATCCGGTTCAAGGGAAATTTATCTGCCACAAAGTTTTGAAGCTCTCAAATCCGGTTCAAAATCCGGTTCAAGGTAAATTTGTTTATCACGAAACTTTAAAACTCTCAATATCCAGTTTTTTCCGGTTCAAAAAGAATTTATCTCTCGCAAAGTTCGAGTTCTCAGGAAAAATTAAAGGGACCAAAAAGAGTCTGTTACAAAGCACAACCCAAACATAGGTACCCTTCTTTAATGACCATTGGGAGCTGATCGTATTCGAATTTAGCTTAACCCTTTTGGTGTGACCCTGATCGTATTCGAATCAGAGTCGTTAAATATTCTCATGATCACTAGGGGGCTTCCTATTCAAACATAGGTCGTATTCGAACCAAAGAGAACATAGCTATCGATACCCTTTTGATCGGCACACTTCCGAGCTCATTGGGGAGTTTCTTGGTCATATTTGAACCATAGCTCAACCCCCTTTGAGAACCTACGTGGATCGTATTCGAATCAGCGTCGATAAACAACTCTCAAGGTCATTTGGGGGCTTCCTGTTCAAACATAGGTCGTATTCGAACCGAAGAGAACATAGCTGTCGGTACCCTCTTGATCGGCAACGCCAAAGCCACTGGGGGCTATATGATCGTATTCGAATCTTAGCTTAACCCCTTTGGGACGGTTTTCTGATCGTATTCGAATTAGAAGCCTCAAAATTTTTGAAGTCTCTTTTTGCAAACAATTTTTGGATTTTATTTGAAGCTCTTTTCATATCTAAAGTGTATATGAGTGGTTGCTATTTAACCCGGCTTGATTTTCGATGATAAATCGCCAGCTTATGACAATCATCATCTATGTGGAAGCATTTGCTTCTAAGGATTGGGTTATCACCCTTACTACACAGGTCACATAAACCGGCAGTGAAAATTCAATATCACAGGTATAATATTATTATTATAGTTATGTTTCAAAGTTATGATTCATAACAAGCTTATCTGTGACTCCTTGTTGCACATCAATGGTTATATGTGAGATATTATGACCCGCCCTGCGGTAAACTGCCAAGGGATCTTGTGATCTAATTATGTGCAGGATAAGACTACATTTGGGTGGTTACCCGCCCTGGTTTTTGACGTTAAGTCGCCAGGGCATATGTTGTTTAAACTCTGCAGGATTTACAGAGCTATGACTTACATAAATGATTAAATTCAAGCCCATCATCAAAGGTTGAAATTGGTGTCTCAAAAGGGTTACCAATTCTTGATTTTCTCAAAGGCTATAAGCCGCCGGGTTATAAAAATTCCGGCTTACAATGGAGGTGTATTAAATCGCCATCGGCCAAGAGCCGCCGGGTATTTAAACTCTGGATTTACTTATCAACAGATGAGGTATTAAAAGTCGCTTTGGCGCAATGGCTATTATTTTAACAATGGATATGATTTATTCTACAATGGAAGGAATAGTCCCGAGTCGCTGCAGGCTTACGACCCGGCACTTGGGGGCTACATTATTCAAATTGAGATTACGTCGAATATGCAAGTCCCATGTCACTGCCAACATGCACCATGGCACTTGGGGGCTAATGCAAAGTTATTTTTTGCTCAACTTATTGAAGACCCGACTCATCATATTCTAAATGAGCCGGCCCTTGGGGACTACCAATTGCTCCTGTCAAACAATTCAAGGTACTCAAATTTTCATATATTATTGAAAGGTTTATTGCTCAGTTGGTAAAGCACAAAGCTCTTAACCTTGTGGACGTGGATTCAAGCACCATGATGGGGGTTACATCATATGATGTTATTTTCAATGAAGTATATATAAAGTACCAGCTCAATATTATCTTACTGAGCCGGCCCTTGGGGGCTACACGTTATTGCTCAAATTTACATGATCATATTTACAGAGTCCCTGCTCATTATTGCATAATGACCCGGCCAATGGGGGCTACACTGGTTGAAGTTTTTTGAGCATCAGGCAATTACAAGTCCCAGGTTGCGGCAAGCATGACAACCCGACACTTGGGGGCTACATATATGGAGTATTCATTTTTTACTAGTGACTGACATGAACAACATGGATTTCTTCAAAGTGGCAGTATTTATATTGAAGTAAGTCTTAAGTCATCACTTTGTTTTGCTCAAGACTTGGGGGCTACAGGTAATACGGATATAAGGAGAAATATTTTCAAAGTCTCAGTTTTGAGCAAACTAGATTAACCTGGCGTCACCAATCATTATGACCCGGTGTCTGCAACAATCATAACCCGGCGTCATCAAATCATGAACCGGCGTTGGTAACAATCATGAACTGGCGTTGGTAACAATCATGAACCGGCGTTGGCAACAATCATGAACCGGCGTTGGCAGCAATCATGACCCGGAATTATCAGTTTTTATAACCCGACAATGGTGGTAATCATAAACCGGCAAGTTCTACATCTTCAAGCCGGCTGAATATCAGTTGAATATTTGAAGACCAATATTTTTGTCAAATCAGAGCTTTGAAGGCCGATTTAAATGGATTCTTTATTTGCAATATTTCTTCTACAAGCAAATTGATTATGAAGCTGGTCTAATGACCCGGATTTTCTAGAAGAAGGAAATAACAAGGACTTAAGGATGATCAGATGCCGGCTTACAAGAATTCTTAACCCGGAGCATAATCTGTCAAAATTGTTCTTGTATTTGTTTTACAGGATCAATTTAACATGGATAAATCCAAATTAAACTGGGGGCTAATGTCGGGGATATACCCCGCGGTATGACCCGGCCGGAAGTATGACCCGGCCGGGCTTGGCGTTTTCATTGGTAACCCGCCGTGGTGGCGACTCACGAGCCTGGCGACTCACGGATGGCCCTAACGGTGGGTCATATAGAAGACTAGGCCCAAGGCCCAGAAGGCCGGCTCATGTTATGGTGGGCCGGTTTACGAGGAAAGGCATAAGGAGTTTTCCCTTAAGGGAGCAGACTAGGATTCCACTTGTAATAGACTAGTCCTAATCCTAATAGGACTCCACATGTAACCCGCCCCTCTAACTTATATAAGGAGGGGAGGGCACCCCAAAGAAGGAACAAGAAACAATCTCTAGGGCTAGACACAAAGAGCCGGCTTACCGGCGACTCTCTCATGAGCATAATGAGACCTAGCCACAAACAGCATGTAGGGCTATTACCGGATGATGTTTCCCGGGGCCCGAAGCTGTCTAAATCCTTGTCTTGTGTTGCGTCTCTCGATTCCACCCAACCCCTCTCAAGCTACCACATAGATGCGTTGGCCTCGCGACTAAGTCTTGACACTAAGGACATCTGCCGTGACAATTCCACGACAGTGTGTGTAGCCGTGATGGTCTCTTTTCGGCGGAGTCCGGGAAGTGAACACGGTTTGAGTTATGCATGAACGTAAGTAGTCTCAGGATCACTTCTTGATCATTTCTAGCTTCACGACCGTTGCGTTGCTTCTCTTCTCGCTCTCATTTGCGTATGTTAGCCACCATATGCTTAGTGCTTGCTACAGCTCCACCTCATTACACCATCCTTAAATAGTCTTGATCTCACGGGTGTGAGATTGCTGAGTCCTCGTGACTCACAGATTCTACTAAAACAGTTGCAGGTGCCGACGATACTAGTGCAGTTGACGCAACCGAGCTCAAGTGGGAGTTCGACGAGGAACGTGGTCGTTACTATGTTTCTTTTCCTGATGATCAGTACTGGAGCCCAGTTGGGACGATCGGGGATCTAGCATTTGGGGTTATCTTATTTTCATTTGGATTTGACCGTAGTCAGTCTATGTGTGGATTTTGGACGATGCATGATTTAATTTATGTATTGTGTGAAGTGGCGATTGTAAGCCAACTCTCGTTATCCCATTCTTGTTCATTACATGGGATTGTGTGAAGATGACCCTTCTTGCGACAATACCTACAATGCGGTTATGCCTCTAAGTCGTGCCTCGACACGTGGGAGATATAGCCGCATCGTGGGCGTTACAAGTTGGTAATCAGAGCCATCCCCGACTTAGGAGCCCCCTGCTTGATCGAATCGCTGGCGTTGTTGAGTCTAGAACAAAAATGTTTTGAGTCTTAGGATTATATATATCGGAGAGTAGAATTCTTTTTACTCCTCAGTCTCTTCGTCGCTCTGGTGAGGCCTCCTGACGTAGAAGTTTTGACTCTTCTCTCCTCAAATTTCACTAATTTTTTTTAGGATCACGCGGGTATCTTGGAATCGTTCCGAAGGTTTTGTGACGAGAACATTGTTCTTGGTGCCTCCTGACATTTAGGGGTTGTGGCAGTGTCCCGGGGAGTTGAGCTCCGAGGTGTTGTCGTCACAATTTTATCATTGCAGTTCTGGAATACCCGAGTTTCGCCGACATCGAAAATCTCTTTTATGCAGTTGTTGGTGAGATCACCTCGACGCCACCCAGTACTGGGGCAGGAGTTCGGGAGTATTGCCATAACTCGTATAACGGATGCTTTTCGAAGGTTGAGGTACACGATTTCCGAAGGTTTCTTGGTTATGTGTTGACGGATGGATACAGCTGGATCTAGGGATTGCTAGTTTGGGTGATATATTTTGTGTCCCCTGTATCCCCAACACCAGATTGCATAACCAGAAAGTTTCGGGAGTTTATAGGTGGGATTCAAGTAGCTCTTAGCATTTGTTCCCGCAGATATTTGGTTTGTGATTGGGAAATCCTTACCACTTATTTGTTCCAGTCGTACCTTTTTATTTTATTCATCAATCTCTTGTCAAGTGGCTTCTCACCTTAATGGAAGTGTGATGATTTACTATGGAATTCATTCGTTCATCCTCGTTCGAATGTTTATTGTGAAGACTATATGTTGCAATTTCTATCCGTTGATTCAATTTGCCTATCTGTCTATCAAGATGCTAACGGATGTCACCCTCTTCAGGATGGCTCCGCCAACGCGTCAGAATCCGGAACGCAATGAGGGGAGTCAGGCGAACCCTCCGCCACCACCTCCGCCTCCGGAGGCATGGCAAGCTATCATGGCAGCCACCAACGCCAATGCTCAGATGATTTTGCAACTCTTGCAAGAACGCACCCAAGGGCAAGGAAATCAAGGAAACCAAGCCCAAGGCAACAATCAGCCTCATTTCACTACCCTCAACCAGTTCCTCGCAAATCAGCCAAAGTCTTTCAGCTACTGTGCCGAGGCCACAGACGCCGATGATTGGCTCATGGACATCAACAAGCATTTTGAATGTAGCAATGTCAGGCCTGAGGACTTTGTCAAGTTCGCTTCTTTTCAACTCAAGGATCAAGCTGCCGAGTGGTATCAACAATACAAAGACTCCAGAGGAGGTCGTGTGATTACCTGGGATGATTTCCGCCGAGACTTCAAAGCTCACCACATTCCACAAAGTGTTGTTGAGAGTAAGCGTGAGGAGTTCCGCAATCTCAAGCAAGGCAGCATGTCCGTGTATCAATACAATACTCAGTTTCAGAAACTCGCTCGCTTCGCTAAGCAAGACGTTCCTGATGAAAAGAGCATGATCTATCAATTCAGAGGTGGCCTTAGAGAAGATCTGCAATTACCTCTCGTGCTTTTTGAGCCGACCAAGTATGATGATTTCTACAACATGGCACTGAAGCAAGAGGCTGCTCAGCTCAAGTGTGAGGCTTCTAAGAAGAGAGTCAGGGACGCAGTTCAGTCTTCTTCTTCCTCACTAGTGGCTGCTAAGCAACAGAAGTTCTGGTTGCCTCCTCCTCCTCCGTTTCGTGAGCCTTTCCAGCAGAAGAACAAAGGTGGCCATGGATTTTCCCACCCACCCAACCCTGGCTATCAGAACAAGTCTTAGAATCAAGCTCCAAAGTCGAATGCTCCTTATCATCGTCCACTCTCAGAGGTGACTTGCAACAAGTGTCAGCAGAAAGGCCACTATGATAACAAGTGCTTCAACCAAAGGCCTCTTCCGCCTCCTCCTCCCGTGAGATCTTCCAGCAATGCAGTGGTCAAGCATAATCCCAAGTCTGCAAAGGTGAACATGATGAATGCAGCTCAAGCGGAGGAATCTACTGATGTGATAATGGGTAATCTCTCAGTTAATGATATTCCTGCAAAAGTCTTATTTGATACTGGTGCATCGCATTCTTTCATGTCATACCCATTTGCATCGAAGCACAATTTTGACACAGAGGAATTGTCTAGAGCAATGCAAGTTATTTCTCCGGCTAAGCGTTTGAGCTCTAGCATGATGGTTCCGAATGTCGGTATCAAGATGGGCGACTATAAATTTCTGGCCAAACCAATTGTCCTTGGTGACTCGGATATTGATCTAATTCTCGGGATGGACTAGCTTTCTAAGCACAAGGCTCAACTTGATTGTGCTGCCAGGGAAATTAAATTGACACACTCTTCTGAGGATGTTATCATCTATGCTGCTCGTGATGAAACCATTCGGTTGTTTTCTCTCAATGGGAAGGGCGAGTTGGATGCTATTTCTCAAATTCCAGTCGTTTGTGAGTATCAAGATGTCTTTCCAGAAGAGCTTCTGGGTATGCCTCCTCACCGGCCAGTTGAGTTCGTTATCGATCTTGAGCCTGGCACGGAACCCGTTTGCAAGCGTCCTTACAAGCTTGGACCCAAGGAGCTGAAGGAATTGAAGAAACAGCTCGATGAACAAGAGCGTCTGGGTTTGATCAGACCGAGTTCATCTCCGTGGGGTTGTGGTGTTCTTTTTGTCCAGAAGAAGGATGGCACGGACCGACTTTGTGTCGACTACCGTCCATTGAACAAGAAGACAATCAAGAACAAGTATCCACTTCCCAACATCAATGAGCTATTCGAGCAACTTAAAGGTGCTAAAGTATTCTCCAAGCTTGACCTTCGAATGGGTTATCATCAGATTCGCATTCGTGAAGAAGATATTCCCAAGACAGCATTCAGAACAAGCTTTGGTTCTTATGAATATACTGTCATGTCTTTCGGCCTTGTCAATGCTCCTCCAACATTCTCTCGAATGATGAATTTCATCTTCAACCCCTATACCAATGAATTCGTCCTGGTGTATCTCGATGATATCTTGGTCTTCTCCAAGAATAAGAAGGATCATGCCAAACATTTGCGATTGGTGCTCGACAAGCTCAGAGAGTATCAATTCTATGCGAAGTTTTCCAAATGTGAGTTTTGGCTTGATGAAGTTCTTTACCTTGGTCATATCATCTCTGCCAAGGGCATCGCTGTTAATCCCGAGAAGGTGTCTGCAATTGTGAATTGGGAACCTCCTCAGAATGTCAAGCAGCTTCGCAGTTTTCTTGGTCTTGCAAGCTATTGCCGAAGATTCGTTGAGAATTTCTCTAAGATTGCAAAGCCTCTTTCCAACCTCCTCCAGAAGCATGTGAAGTATGTCTGGACTCCTGAGTGTGACGTTGCTTTCAACACTCTCAAAGAGAAACTCGTCACAGCTCCTGTCTTAACTCCTCCTGACGAATCCAAGCCATTCGAAGTTTTCTGTGATGCTTCTCTTCAAGGTCTCGGTGCTGTGTTAATGCAAGAGAAGAAAGTTGTGGCCTATACCTCTCGTCAGTTGAAGCCCAACGAAAAGAACTACCCCACTCACGATCTTGAGTTGGCGGCAGTTGTCCATGCATTAATAACATGGAGACATCTCTTGTTGGGAAGAAAAGTGGACATATTCACCGATCACAAGAGTCTCAAGTACATCTTCACTCAGCCCAACCTCAACCTCAGGCAAACTCGATGGGTCGAAATGATTCAAGAGTACAATCCGAGTATTGAATATACTCCAGGCAAGGCCAATGTCATTGCAGATGCTTTGAGCAGGAAGGCTTATTGCAACAGCTTAATTCTCAAGCCATTCCAACCGGACCTTTGTGAAGCTTTCCGCAAGCTGAATCTCCAAGTTGTTCCTCAAGGCTTTCTTGCCAACCTCATAGTCTCTCCTACTTTGGAAGATCAAATTCGTGAGGCACAACTCCTGGATACCATGGTGAAGAAGGTGAAACGTGGTATCGACAAGGGTCTTTCCAAATACAAGTGCTATCGCATTGATGACAGAGACACTTTATTCTTCGAGGACCGGATTGTGGTTCCTAAAGGTGATCTAAGGAAAGTCATTATGAACGAGGCGCACAATTCTCTTCTTTCCATTCATCCTGGAAGTACGAAGATGTACCATGACCTCAAGCAGTCGTATTGGTGGACTCGAATGAAGCGAGAAATCGCTCAATTCGTGAATGAATGTGATGTCTGTCGAAGGGTGAAAGCAGAACACCAACGACCAGCTGGTCTCCTCCAACCTCTTGCTATCCCAGAATGGAAGTTTGATCATATCGAAATGGACTTCGTGACTGGATTTCCCAAGTCCAAGCGCGGAAATGATGCTATCTTCGTTGTCATCGACAAGCTTACTAAAGTGGCTCATTTCCTTCCAATCAAAGAATCTATCACAGCAGCTCAGTTGGCAGAGCTATACACCTCCAGGATTGTCTCCTTGCACGGCATTCCACAATTGATTTCTTCAGATCGTGGAAGCATCTTCACTTCTAAGTTCTGGGACTCCTTCCAGAAGGCCATGGGCACCAACATTCGCTTCAGCACAGCTTTCCATCCTCAAACTAGTGGCCAAGTCGAGCGAGTCAATCAAATCCTTGAAGATATGCTCAGGGCTTGTGTCATTTCCTTTGGCATGAAGTGGGAAGATTGTCTTCCATATGCCGAATTCTCCTACAACAACAGCTTCCAAGCGAGTTCGGGCAAGGCCCCATTCGAGATTCTATATGGCAGAAAGTGCCGTACTCCTCTCAATTGGTCAGAGACTGGTGAACGCCAACTTCTTGGCAATGACTTAATCACAGAGGCTGAAGAAATGTGTAAAGTCATCCGTGAAAATCTCAAAGCCGCGCAATCGCGCCAGAAGAGTTACTATGATAGCAAGCACCGTGATTGGCTTTCGAGATCGGAGACCATGTCTACCTCCGCGTCTCTCCAATGAAAGGCACTCGTCGCTTCGGTATCAAAGGGAAGCTTGCCCCTAGATACGTGGGTCCTTTCAAGATCATTGGCAAAAGAGGCGACCTCGCCTATCAACTTGAGCTTCCCTCCAACTTCGCGAACGTGCACGATGTGTTCCACGTGTCACAGCTTCGCAAGTGCTTCAAGACTCCTGAGCGCACCATCAACTTCGAAGAGATTGACCTCCAAGAAGATCTGTCTTATCATGAGCACCCCGTTGCTATTCTTGAAGAAACTGAGCGCAAGACTCGCAACAAGTCAATCAAATTCCTGAAAGTGAAGTGGTCGCACCATTCCGACCGAGAAGCCACCTGGGAACGCGAGGACCACCTCTGTTCTGAATATCCGGAGTTCTTTCAGTCCTAGATCTCGGGATGAGGTCCTCTCGTAGTGGTGGAGTGTTGTAACGCCCCGGATGTAACTTTCCATATTTGTAACTCCAACGCTTGCCATTTTCGGCTAGGCTATGTGTTATGATATTCCCTCCGTCGTTGGGTTTTGTCTCTTGTTTTGCATTTTGTTCATGTCATGCATCTCATATCATGTCATCATGTGCATCTCATTTGCATACGTGTTCGTCTCATGCATCCGAGCATTTTCCCCGTTGTTCGTTTTGCAATCCGACACTCCCACGTGCACCGGCGCACCCCTCTTGTTTCTTTTCGTGAGCGGGTGTTAAACATTCTCGGAATAGACCGAGGTTTGCCAAGTGGCCTTGGTATACCACCGGTAGACCACCTGTCAAGTTTCGTTCCATTTGGAGGTCGTTTGACGCTCCAACGGTTAACCCGGTAACCGCAAAGTCCTTTTGTGTGTTGCAGCAAAACCTCCTCCAAATAGTTCAATAACCCCTCTAAGTCCCCTCCATGCTCTCGGTCGTTCGATCACGATCGTGTGGGCGAAAACCGCACTCCATTTGGAGTCTCCTAGCTCCCTCTACCTATAGATATACCCTCCCCGTCCAAAATCCCGGATGAAACCCTAGCAAATTCTCCTCTCCGCCGCCGGACACCTTCCCCGCCACCGACGGACGTGTCCGTGCCGCCACCCGACGAAGCCGGGGGCGACACGTGTCCCGCGCCCACTTCCCCGCGCTGCCGCGCGCCGGCCCGCCGGGGCCCAGGCGGGGCCCTCCCGGCCCGCGCGCCCGAGCCGCGCCGCGCCTCCCGCTCGCCCGCGCCCCACGCCGCCTTCTCCCGCCGGCGAGCGCCGCCCGAGCCCCGCGCCGCCGCCTCCTCTTCTCCCGCCGGCGCCGCCGTTCCCGCGGGCCCGCTCGCCGCCATCCGCCGCGCCCGAGCGCGCCCGCGCCCGTTCCCCGTCGCCCGGGTCGCCGCCCGCCGCCGCGGATCCCGACTGCCGTCGCCCTCTCCTCCGGCCTCCTCCTCTCCAACTCCGGCCGAACCCCCGGCGAATCTCGGCTTCCGTGCCAGATCCAGATCCAGAGAGGTTGACTTTCCCCCCTCATTTTCTGCCAAGTCCCGAAGTTGTCACGATATATTGCTCTATTCATTGCATCATATCTCATTACATATGGCTCCGTTTTGCGTGCATGATATATCAAAATGTTCTTCACGAGATGCTCTTCATTTTCTTCCATTGTGCCATGCTCGTTTGAGTCCATATTGATGCCCAAATCTCTGGTGCAAGAGTGCTATATGATGTTTACTGCTGTTACTTATAGAACTTGGTGTTTTGTTATTTTTGTTGCAATTGATGTGTGCATCTTATGGGCATGAGCTCTACAGGTGTTTTGATCTATGCCATGCCATATTTATAGAGGTGTATGCCATGTATTTTTGTGATCTATGTGGCGACTAGCACAAGCATGCAAACTAGGCTTCGTGATATTTCTGTTTTCAGGGACTTAGGATTTTTGCTCTGTTACTGCTGTTATTTTGTTGCCATGTATCCATGTGTCTACAGAGAGATCCATACTTCTTTTGGGCATATTCAGTAAGGATGTTTTGTAGATATAGTTGTGCTCTATCCATCCATGCCCCTGTTTGCAATTATGGATTGCCCTAGCATGTCTTAATCTTGCTCTACCTTTGCTATAAAATATTCCTAGCAGATTGTTAACATGATACTCAATTTTGCCAAGGTTGTTGTAGTTGATCCATATATGCTATGAACTTGCTCTTGCCATGGTTAGCTTCATAAACATGCCATCTTGCTGTATTGCTTTGTGATGAGTGAGTCAAGATCACCAATATGCCTTCATAATGTTGTGAATGCCATGTTCTGTTTTCTGCTAAGTCTGAAACCTCTTAACGGAACTTGCTATGTTTACATGGGTGCCATCATATCTTCTGATCCTTTTTGGCTCATGGCCAGTAAGAGACTTTTGTTCTATGCTTTTAGTAGATTCATGCCATGCCTTGCTTTGCTATGTTAAGTTCCTGTAGCTTGTGTTTTTCTTGCTCTGAACATTGCTACCTGATGCTGTTTCAGCCATGTCCAGTAATTTCACTGTCTGTGAACCTGATATCTTTTGCATTTTTCCCATGCTTGTTTGAACCTGTTATGTTGTGATCTAGCCGTAGCTCAGTGTTCATCTTTTGTCAAGCATCTCCTGTAGAATACTTCCATATGTTTTTTTGCTATGTTGGGGTGCTGTAGCATAGTTACTTGATGTATTCTAAGTGCTATCATGCTGTAAATCGCAGATTCGTGTCATTCTTGTTTTGCTCGCCATTTGCAAACCGTGCATCCGTTTCCGGTGATCTTTATATCGATTTCTACCGAAATCATATCATCTTTCCAGTGGCGTGCTTGGTTTGCCAAGTTACTGCCTTGTTCATCCTTTTTCTTCTGGAGCACGCATACGCATCGCATATCATATCTCGCATATCATGCATCTATTGCATCATGTTGTTTGTGCATTTCCCGGGATTGATTGTGGTTCCATTGCTTGTGTTCTTGCTGTGGGTAGAGCCGGGAGACGAGTTCATGAACGAGGAACTTGTTGAGCACACTTACGAGGATCAAGCTTTCGACAACTCTGAGAACCTTGCAGGCAAGATGACCATACCCTCAAAATCACTTCTATCTTTGCTTTGCTAGTTGTTCATTCTATTGCCATGCTGCGCTACCTACCACTTGCTCTATCATGCCTCCCATATTGCCATGTCAAGCCTCTAACCATCCTTTCCTAGCAAACCATTGTTTGGCTAAGTTACCGCTTTTGCTCAGCCCTTCTTATAGCGTTGCTAGTTGCAGGTGAAGTTGAAGTTGGTTCCATGTTGGAACATGGATATTTTGGAATATCATAATATCTGTTATTTAATTAATGCATCTATATATTTGGTAAAGGGTGGAAGGCTCGGCCTTATGCATGGTGTTTTGTTCCACTCTTGCCGCCTTAGTTTCCGTCATACCGGTATTATGTTCCTTGTGTTTGCGTTCCCTACGCGGTTGGGTGATTTATGGGACCCCCTTGACAGTTCGCCTTGAATAAAACTCCTCCAGCAAGGCCCAACCTTGGTTTTACCATTTGCCACCTAAGCCTTTTCCCTTGGGTTTTCGCGAGCCCGAGGGTCATCTTTATTTTAACCCCCCCGGGCCAGTGCTCCTTCGAGTGTTGGTCCGAACCGAGCTGCCTGCGGGGCCACCTTGGGGAAACTGAGGGCTGGTTTTACTCGTAGCTGTCTCATCCGGTGTGCCCTGAGAACGAGATATGTGCAGCTCCTATCGGGATTTGTCGGCACATCGGGCGGCTTTGCTGGTCTTGTTTTACCATTGTCGAAATGTCTTGTAAACCGGGATTCCGAGACTGATCGGGTCTTCCCGGGAGAAGGTTTATCCTTCGTTGACCGTGAGAGCTTATAATGGGCTAAGTTGGGACACCCCTGCAGGGTATTATCTTTCGAAAGCCGTGCCCGCGGTTATGAGGCAGATGGGAATTTGTTAATGTCCGGTTGTAGAGAACTTGACACTTGACTTAATTAAAATACATCAACCGTGTGTGTAGCCGTGATGGTCTCTTTTCGGCGGAGTCCGGGAAGTGAACACGGTTTGAGTTATGCATGAACGTAAGTAGTTTCAGGATCACTTCTTGATCATTTCTAGCTTCGCGACCGTTGCGTTGCTTCTCTTCTCGCTCTCATTTGCGTATGTTAGCCACCATATATGCTTAGTGCTTGCTGCAGCTCCACCTCATTACACCATCCTTTCCTATAAGCTTAAATAGTCTTGATCTCGCGGGTGTGAGATTGCTGAGTCCTCGTGACTCACAGATTCTACCAAAACAGTTGCAGGTGCCGACGATACCTGTGTAGTTGACGCAACCGAGCTCAAGTGGGAGTTCGACGAGGAACGTGGTCGTTACTATGTTTCTTTTCCTGATGATCAGTAGTGCAGCCCAGTTGGGACGATCGGGGATCTAGCATTTGGGGTTATCTTATTTTCGTTTGGATTTGACCGTTGTCGGTCTATGTGAGGATTTTGGATGATGTATGATTTAATTTATGTATTGTGTGAAGTGGCGATTGTAAGCCAACTCTCGTTATCCCATTCTTGTTCATTACATGGTATTGTGTGAAGATGACCCTTCTTGCGACAATACCTACAATGCGGTTATGCCTCTAAGTCGTGCCTCGACACGTCGGAGATATAGCCACATCGTGGGCGTTACATTCGTGCAACCGGATGAGGATACACCTTTTGGACGACACTTGAAGGAAGTTACTAGGTACCTGAACATCGGAATACCAAGCTTCACCGGGACGTACAACGCCACACTACCAGAAGAGGAGCGCTGGATGATTCAAGTTCAAGTTCTAGGAAGGACGTTCACGCCAGTCACTGAACCCATAGAGTTTTCCTTTGATGCACCAACCTGGAGTCTAGGAAAGAGTATGGCAACTCACATTACCATGGGACGCATTGGAGAAGTGTACCACAATGATCTCAAGGATACTATCTACCAGATTTGTGGGCGCCGAGACGAGCAATGGGAGATGATCAGCACCAGGAAGGATAGATCTATTGCAGCTTTCATTCAGGAGTTAAACCAGCACATTCATCGCCAGGAAAACCAGATGTGCGCAAACATGATAGATCTGAAGAAGGCAAAGACTAGGATCATGGAACTGGAGGAAGAACTCAAGTCTACACGCGATGGATATGAGGAGGAAATCGCAACATTGTTGGAGAAGAACGGCAACCTGACACAGAAGCTAGGAGTTTTCATGGGAGACCAGCACCAGGAGGAGAAGATGACGATTCTACTTGCCCGGAGAACTACATCATCATCGACGACACCGACTCGGACCCCAGTGAGGATGATTGGGTGGATGAAGCTGGAGCAGATATCATGGAGTCTTCGACTGAGCAATTTTTCTAATAGACCACCAAATTAGTAGTAGTATTCCACCATGTATATAGTATAGTCCAAGCACTTTGTAACGATAGTTAGATCGATTGTATGCCTTGTTTGAATTGATTGGAGTGATATGATTGTGTTTGTCTCATGTGCATATGGGTAGTGTTTTCCCTCTAGACCTCATTCTATTCTATTTTCTCATCTTTTCTAAAAACCCATCAGATGCCTCCGAGACGCGACACCGGATTTGTTTTCCCACCGGAGATCACTCAGTTGATTCAGTAGCAGAATGCCCTGATGCAAGTGCTAGTTCAGAACCAGGGGAACAACAACAACAACAACAACAAACCACCACCACCACCACCTGTGGACCACTTAGCCCATTTTCTTAGGCTGAATCCGCCGGTGTTCTCCAATAGCACCGAGCCGATTGTGGCAGATGATTGGCTCCGCAAGGTTGGAAGGGAGCTGACCACTACAGGATGCACATATGCGGAGAGAGTGCGTTTTGCCGCACATCATCTTGATGGACCCGCATCATCATGGTGGGAGAATTACACAGCCACACACCCTATTGACACTGTCACATGGGACTAGTTTCAGCAAGCTTTCCGTATCGCCCATGTTTTAGCAGGAGCTATGACCATGAAGAAGCGTGAGTTTCGCAACTTACGCCAAGGAGGACGCACCGTAGGCCAGTATGTGGAGGACTTTAGTAAACTAGCATGTTATGCCCCAGATGACGTTGCTACAGATGCAGCCAAGCAGGAGAAGTTTCTGGAAGGATTGAATGATGAGCTGAGCATGCAGTTGATGGTAGCAACCTTCGACAACTACCAGGAGTTGGTAGATAGAGCTCTCATGATTAAAGGGAAGCAGCAGCAGATTGAAAGCCGCAAGAGGAAGTATGGACAAGGGAAGTACAATTCTGGAGCTCATCAGAAGCCACGTTTTACCCCAAATTCAGGAGGACCTTTTCAGCATACCCATGGAGGAGGAGGTTCGCACAACCATAGTGGACCCAAGAATGGTAATGGGAATGGAGGAAGCAACGGACAGAACCGTACCAACCCATCGACCCCAGCCAAGAGGGATCTAAGCCAAGTCACTTGCTACAAATGCCAGAAGACTGGACATTATGCAAATGAATGTCCCGAAGCTAAGAATGGAAATGGCAATGGAAGCTCTGGGAAGAAGCCCAACCCTTTCAACAAAGTACATGTGAACCACGTGAATGTGGAGGAGGTTGAAGCACAGCCCGATGCAGTAATAGGTAAGTTTTTGGTTAAGTCATTTACTGCAATCGTTCTTTTTGATACTGGTGCATAACATTCATACATATCAAGGGGATTTCTGGATAAGTTTAAGTTGCCCACCAAAGTTCTTAGAACACCTATGTTAGTAACCTCGCTAGGAGCAGAGTATATGGCAAGCCAAGGATGTTTTCAGATGCCATTGGCCATAGGTAGGCATGTTTTCCCCTCAGACCTAATAGTTTTGGAGTCGCAAGGTTTGGGTGTGATTTTGGGAATGGATTGGCTATCGATGTATGGAGGAAACATCGATTGCGCCAGTAAGACGATCCTGCTTACTACCCCAGAAGGAAGAAGGATTAAGTATGTATCCCGGCATGTGCCGAAGAGGACTCAAGTGAATTCCTTATCAGGAGTTGTACATGAGGAAGTGCCAGTGGTGAAGGATTTCCCTGACGTATTTCTAGAGGAGTTGCCAGGCATGCCACCGGATAGAGACATTGAGTTTTTGATTGAGCTTTTGCCAGGCACAGGGCCAATATCTAAGAGACCGTACAGAATGCCCGCTAAGGATTTGGAGGAAATTAAGAAGCAGATTAATGAGTTACTGGATAAAGGATATATTCGCCCAAGTTCGTCACCTTGGGGATCACCAGTACTTCTAGTGGAGAAGAAAGATGGATCGTTAAGGATGGTTGTTGATTATCGTGGTTTGAATGAA
The DNA here is from genome assembly GCF_018294505.1 of Triticum aestivum. Taxonomy (NCBI): domain Eukaryota; kingdom Viridiplantae; phylum Streptophyta; class Magnoliopsida; order Poales; family Poaceae; genus Triticum; species Triticum aestivum. The sequence continues at coordinate 400,095,376 of NC_057796.1, read as the reverse complement.
GTGACCATCAAGAACAAGTACCCACTGCCAATGATCAATGATTTGTTTGACCGATTACAAGGAGCTAAGGTATTTTCCAAGATCGATCTGCGATCGGGATACCACCAGTTGATGATTCGAGAGCAGGATATACCCAAGACAGCTTTTACCACAAGGTATGGGCTATATGAGTACACCGTTATGTCATTTGGCCTGACTAACACACCTGCCTATTTTATGAACATGATGAACAAAGTGTTTATGGAGTTTTTGGATAAGTTTGTCGTAGTGTTCATTGACGATATTCTGGTCTATTTGAAGAATGAAGAAGAGCATAAGGAGCATTTGCGTTTGGTGCTTGGAAAGCTCAGAGAACATCAGTTATATGCCAAGTTCAGCAAGTGCGAGTTTTGGTTAAAGGAAGTTGGATTCCTTGGACATGTTATTTCCGGAGAAGGAATAGCAGTTGATCCCACCAAGGTTAACACTATGACAAATTGGGAAGCACCCACGGCAGTTGGAGAAATCCGGAGTTTTCTTGGACTCGCAGGATACTACCGGAGATTCATTGAGAATTTCTCAAAGATTGCAAAGCCTATGACGAAGTTGTTGAAGAAAGACACCAAATTCAATTGGACTGAGGAATGTGAGGCTAGTTTCCAGGAGTTGAAGAAACGTTTGGTTACATCGCCAGTATTGATTCTGCTAGATCAACGCAAGGATTATGAAGTATATTGCGACGCATCTCGTCGAGGACTTGGACCAGTGCTAATGCAGGAGGGAAGAGTTGTTTCATATGCCTCACGACAACTTAAACCCCATGAGTTGAATTATGCTACACATGATTTGGAGCTAGCAGCCATAGTGCATGCGTTGAAGACATGGAGACATTTTCTCATCGGGAACCATTGTGAGGTGTACACAGATCACAAGAGTTCTAAGTTCATTTTCACGCAGAAGGAGTTGAATCTCAGGCAAAGGAGATGGTTGGAGCTCATTAGGGATTATGATATGAGATTGCATTATCACCCAGGGAAGGCTAACGTAGCAGCTGATGTGTTGAGCCGCAAGAGCCATGTCAACACACTCATGACTGGAGAGTTACCCAAGGAGTTAGCAGAGGATCTTCGCGAACTATGTTTGGAAATAGTTCCGAGAGGCTATGTAGCAGCATTGGAGATTCAGTCTACTTTGATGGATAAGATCAGAGAAGCTCAGAAGACAGACAAGGAGATTGCTGAGATAAAGGAAAGGTTGAGTAAAGGAAAAGCCAAGGGATTTCGTGAGGATGAGCACGATACCTTATGGTTTGCGGACTGCGTTCATGTGCCCAATGATCCGGAGATTAGGAAGTTGATTTTACAAGAGGCCCATGATTCACCATATTCGATTCACCCAGGAAATACCAAGATGTATCTGGATTTGAAGGACAGTTTCTAGAGGACCGGAATGAAGAAGGATATTGCAGAGTATGTAGCAGTTTGTGATGTATGTCAGAGAGTGAAGGCAGAGCATCAGAAGCCAGCAGGATTGCTACAACCATTGCCGATACGCGAATGGAAGTGGGATAAGCTAGGCATGGATTTTATCACGGGATTGCCCAGGACTCGTTCAGGCTATGACTCGATATGGGTTGTAGTCGATCGTTTGACGAAGGTAGCTCATTTCATCCCAGTAAAGACCACTTATTCCAGTGCTAAGTTGGCAAAGATATACATGACCAGGATCGTATGTCTGCATGGAGTTCCAAGGACCATTGTATCAGATAGAGGAACCCAGTTTACTTCAAAGTTTTGGAATCAGTTGCACGAAACTTTGGGTACCAGGCTAGAGTTCAGTACCGCTTTTCATCCACAGACAGACGGACAGACCGAGAGAGTCAATTAGATTTTGGAGGACATGCTGAGAGCTTGTGCGCTAGATTATGGATCCAGTTGGGATGACAATTTGCCATATGCAGAGTTTTCTTACAACAACAGTTATCAATCCAGTTTGAAGATGGCCCCTTTCGAAGCTCTGTACGGAAGGAGGTGCAGGACACCGTTGTTGTGGGATGAAGTTGGAGACCGCCAGTTGTTTGGACCAGATTTGATTAAAGAGTCTGAACAGAAGGTGAAGTTGATTCGCGATAGGCTCAAGGTAGCCCAGTCTAGGCAGAAGAGTTATGCGGATTCTAAACGCAAGGAGACAGTTTACGAAGTCGGAGACAGGGTTTATCTTCGTGTGTCCCCACTTCGAGGAGTTAAGCGTTTTGGAGTTAAGGGAAAGTTAGCACCACGTTTTGTGGGACCATACAAAGTTTTGGAACATATGGCAGAAGTTGCATACAAGTTGGAATTGCCCGAAGGATTGTCAGGAGTTCACGATGTGTTCCATGTTTCTCAGTTAAAGAAGTGCCATGCGGAGATGGCTGATATACCTTTGAGAGATAAGTGCCACTGGAAGCGATTCAGTTGGATAGCGATTTGACCTACGAGGAGAAACCAGTCAAGATCCCCGAGTTTGCCAGCCGAGTCACCCGCAGCAAGGTTATCAAGTTTTGCAAAGTTCAGTGGAGCCACCATGCTGAAGATGAAGCCACTTGGGAACGAGAGGAAGACCTACGGAAGGATCACCCTCACCTATTTTCTAGCCAACCCAAATCTCGAGGGCGAGATTCATCTTAAGGGGGGTAGGTTTGTAACATCCCAAATTTTCAATTTGGAATGTTATACATTAGATCATCATGCATAACATATTTTATTGCATTTTGTTTTGCGATCCTAGAAATTCTACGCAACTCGAGGACCCACGGAAAAAGTTGGGGATTTCGTTATTTTCATATTTTGGGTTTTCTCAAATTTTGAAAATAGGATCATTTGTTTTAATTATTTTTCTCTCCGAAAATATTTCATATCAAAATATATGAGAGGGGATAAAATGACTTCTCCACAGATAATGAAATATTGGAGGAAAAATATTAAAAACAAATATTTGATTTTATTTGATTATTATTTGAATTAGAAAAAATACGCGTTTTTCAAAATTGCATTTAGGCCCCAAATAAATGTTCTTCTTGTCCGGCTTGATTTTAGAAGTCGGGGAAAATTTATTTCGGGATTTTTGGAGTCCGTTTAGTATTTCTTTTATTTGTTTTTCTGCGTGAAATTATTTAAAAAAACGCCCGACCTTGGGCCGTATTCGGCCAGGACTCCGCCCGGCCAGGCCTTTATAAGGCGCGCCCCCGAGGCCCCGTCAGCCCAAGTCGTCCCCGTCGCCGAAAACCCTAACCCTAGCCCGATCCGCCGCCGCCACCGCCGACCCCGCCGCCCCACCGGAGCCGCCCGTCGGCCCGCCGAGGTTGACCACCGCCCCGCCGCCGGCGGTTTTCCTCGAGAAAACCGTTCGGTTTTTCGTCCGGTTTTTCGTTCGGTTTAAAAAAAATACCTAGATCTGTTTTTTTCGGTTTACTTTATTTAGCGAACACTCGTTCGTTCATTTGTTTTAACGAACGGTTTTCCTTTTTTTCCCGCAGACAGCGAACGTTCGTTCGTTAGCCTGTTCGTTCGTTTTCTTTTTCTCGGATTTTCCGCGATTATTTCTGATCGCGATTTCCGATCTGTTTTTCGTTCTAGTATAACTTTTCGCTCGTTTATCGGAATCAGGCGATTCCAGTGCCTAGAGTTTCGTCTCGAAACCTTCTTTCCGTTTAACCAACTCAAACAAGTTTTGCTACTGTAAAATTTGACTTAGGTCCAGATTAGTAAACGAAGATTGTTTCTTTCGCCGTTTGACTTTCGTTGCTTCGTTTGATTTGATTCTTTTTGCAAACCGGAGTTCTTAAGTTGAACTTTCTGGTTAGATCTTTTATTTGAGTTTTACCTATGCATTAGATGAGTGCTTATTGTATGCTTGTTTGTTTGCGATAGAGTACCCGGAGTGCGCAGCATGCTACTTCGAATCTCTGGGTTTCACGGATCATCAGCAAGGCAAGTAACACTTTGATCATACCTCTTATCATACCCAGTTTTATTGCATTAGAGCACTCCTCAAACAATTGCATGATTAGGATCTAATTAAATTGTGGGTATCGGGAAGTAGATGAGGTAGTACCTATTACCTGTTTTATTATCAACCTTTGGGAGTTACTTCTACGTTTGCTTATTGCTATGCTATGCTAGTAGACGTGGATTGGGTGAGTGTATCCATGACAGATGTGAGATTGTTAATTAATGGTTTACTTAAGGTGGCAACTTAAACACACATCTGGGTGGATTGAGGCACCTGGGTATTCCAGTGATTGCCTGTTTTTTTATGACCGCCACCCAGGCTCAAAGGGATCATGAGATTATTCATGCTAGAAATTTCCGTGTGCAGCCACATGCTATTATGGGCTCTAGCATAGTTGATTAAGTCGTGTGAACTCTTACAGTGGTAGACTAGCAGATGTAGGGGAAAGTAGGTGTAACTGTCTACCGATCGTAAGGTGCTAACGCTTCTGAAAGACTGTGTCTCGGTCATCCGTTTCTCAAACACCATGTAGTGCGAGAAATCCAACGGAGGAGATCGAGTCTTGTGGGGAAAAGTGCACAAACCTCTGCAGAGTGTACAATCTAATCATGGTTAGCCGTGTCCCCGGTTATGGACATCTTGAGTATCTAGTTCTTGGATTATCATGTAAATCTCATCATCTTATACTTAACTAATTTTGTTGGGTTGTTAATGATTACTTTTAATTGGGATTGAGAGGGGGTTGACCTTCTCAATATTTTTCAACCAACTTTGTAGTTAAATAAAATATATTCCTTTGCAGTAGGGAAAAATTGGCTTTTTGCAAAACTGTAACCATAGAGCTTTCCACCAGCCAAATATGCATGTAGTGATAGCATTATTCTGTTCATTACTCTCTATGTGTTACATTGCCAGCATATTCCATGTGCTGACCCGTTTTCGGGCTACAACGTATCATGTTGCAGACTTTTCAGATGACGAGTAAGGAGCCTTAGGTCGTGGTCTTATACTCAGTGATGCTGTTGGAGTTGATGGACTCACTTTATCTTCCAAGCCTTCCGCTGTTATCGTATTTAGATGGCCTTAAGCCATATTTATTGTAATAAGTTCTCTCTTGAGACTATTCGATGTAATAAGTGTGTGATTGCTACTCTGTTATAAATCCTTCAAGTACTGTGCGTGTCAGCATTACCGATCCAGGGATGACACTGATGCACAGAGACTAGACTGTTTGAGGTCTGGTCGCTACACCCCCCTGACTTGTTCCCGACGCCAACACCTCTTATATATCCCCAAACTTCCAGAACATAACCTACATTGGGAGTTCCGCCACCGCAAGCCTCTGTAGCCACCAAAAACCAATCGGGACCATGTTCCGGTACCCTGCCGGAGGGGGGGGGATCCCTCACCGGTGGCCATTTTCGTCATCCCGGCGCTCTCCATGATGATGAGGGAGTAGTTCACCCTCGGGGCTAAGGGTATGTACTAGTAGTTATGTGTTTGATCTCTCTCTCTCTCTCGTGTTCTTGATTCGACACGATCTTGATGTATCACGAGCTTTGCTATTATAGTTGGATCTTATGATGTTTCTCCCCCTCTACTCTCTTGTAATGGATTGAGTTTTCCCTTAGAAGTTATCTTATTGGATTGAGTCTTTAAGGATTTGAGAACACTTGATGTATGTCTTGCATGTGCTTATCTGTGGTGACAATGGGATATTCATGTGATCTACTTGATGTATGTTTTGGTGATCAACTTGCGGGTTCAGTGACCTTGTGAACTTATGCATAGGGGTTGGCACACGTTTTCGTCTTGACTCTCCGGTAGAAACTTTGAGGCACTCTTTGAAGTTCTTTGTGTTGGTTGAATAGATGAATCTGAGATTGTGTGATGCATATCGTATAATCATACCCGCGGATACTTGTGGTGACATTGGAGTATCTAGGTGACATTAGGGTTTTGGTTGATTTGTATCTTAAGGTTTTATTCTAGTACGAACTCTAGGATAGATCGAACGGAAAGAATAGCTTCGTGTTATTTTACTACGAACTCTTGAATAGATCGATCAGAAAGGATAACTTTGAGGTGGTTTCGTACCCTGATATAATCTCTTCGTTTGTTCTTCGCTATTAGTGAATTTGGAGTGACTCTTTGTTGCATATTGAGGGATAGTTATATGATCCAATTATGTTATTATTGTTGAGAGAACTTGCACCAGTGAAAGTAGGAACCCTAGGCCTTGTTTCCTAGCATTGCAATACCGTTTACGCTCACTTTTATCATTAGTTACCTTGCTGCTTTTATATTTTCAGATTACAAAAACTTATATCTACCATCCATATTGCACTTGTATCACCATCTCTTCGCCAAACTAGTGCACCTATACAATTTACCATTGTATTGGATGTGTTGGGGACACAAGAGACTCTTTGTTATTTGGTTGCAGGGTTGCTTGAGAGAGACCATCTTCATCCTATGCCTCCCATGGATTGATAAACCTTAGGTCATCCACTTGAGGGAAATTTGCTACTGTCCTACAAACCTCTGCACTTGGAGGCCGAACAACGTCTACAAGAAGAAGGTTGTGTATTAGACATCAAGCAATTTCTGGCGTCGTTGCCGAGGAGGTGAGTGCTTGAAGGTATATCTTTAGATCTTGCAATCGAATCTTTTAGTTTCTTGTTTTATCACTACACTACTAGGGAAAACCATATACATAGCATCTTAGCAGTAGCGCTGGACAAAACAGGGTGCTACTGCTACTTAGTAGTAGCTTTTTTAAATAGACCGCGCTACTGCTACTACTTTAGCAGTAGGGCGTTCTGCGAAACCACGCTGTTGCTATATTTGTACTGGGCGCAGATGGCTAGCCCCACTTAGCAGTAGTGCGTACAACTGACAAGCGCTACTGCTACGGACCATAGTAGTAGCGCGTTTCTCTGAAACGCGCTACTGCTTACTTACCTTATCCTAGAGCGGTTCACCCTCTCACACTCACTCCCTCTCACTCGCTCTCGCCCGCGCCGAACCGGTACGTCGTCCGCCGCCGCCGCGCTGCTCCTCGCCGAGGTACTCCCTCCTTCCTCCTCCCCTCCCTCCTCCCCTCCTCCTCCGGCCACCCTCCTCCCACCGCCCCTCTCCCTCCTCCTCCTCCTCCTCCTCCTCCTCCAGCCGCCCTCCCTCCTCCTCCTCCGGGCGCCCACTCCCCTCCACCCCACCCCTCCCTCCTCCTCCTCCAACCGCCCTCCCCCTCCTCCCCCGCCCCTCCCTCCTCCTCCTCCGGCCGCCACCCCTCCACTCCCCGCCCCCTCCCTCCTCCTCCTCCGCCCGCCCCTGCCTCTTTTTTTTCTGTTTTCACTATAGTTTTTTACTATTGTATAATGTAGTTCTTTTTACAGTTTTTAGTAAGTGTTTAAAATAATTAGTAAGTAAATTAATAAACTAGTTGAACTAGTTTAGTTTTAGTAAGAACTAGTTGAATTAATAGAACTAATGTATTTTTAGTAAGAAAATTAATATAACTAGTTGAAATAGTTTATTTTTAGGAAGAACTAGTTTATTTCTATTTATAGTAAGTTTATATTTAGTGAGAACTAGTTGAATTAATAGAACTAGTTGAACATGTCACATTTGTTGTTATTTTTTTAGTTTAAGCAATTATTCCCGCATCGACGTCGACGATGCCTATCCCGCATCCTCGTCGTCGATACCCGTCGTTTGCTAGGGTTTTAGTTGTATTAGTGATGTTATATGTATGATACTATTCGGAATGTATTAGTGATAACTTATAGGGTTTTTGTTTTTGCAGAAATCAAGGAGCCCCTCCATCATCCCCGCCGTCGTCCTCGTCACCGACCCCCTCCGACCTCGAGGTGAGACCAGCCAAATCTCCATGTCAACATGAGTCCTATAAGATATGATGTAGATAAAAACATGTATATCTTGTGTTGCTCAAATAGGATATGTGGTTGCCCAAGTGGCCGGTCATGTTCAGGTTACACCTCCGAGTGGCCTATGTTTTGCCGGAGTGTTGATTAATTTCCTTTCCGGCAAATTTTAGGTGCTCGATATGTCCTGTTTTAGCAAAGGTCATGCCGGAATTTTTCGTGAATTTTGGCATGACTTGTGCTAGAATATGTAGGAAATATCGAGTGGCCTGGATTTTCTAGAAAGATAATTAAACGATATTTTGGGTTGACTTTAAGTCTGTCGAGGCCGAAGAATCCTGACTGTTGTCGTGGGGGTCGTTTCTCCTTCTTCTCCGGGTGCTAGACCTTTGTTATGCACTAGGGGAAGGAGAAGTAACGACCATCACTGACGGTCGCAAAGGTCAGAGAGGAATCAGTGAGGGAGAGTCTCCGCCATATATGAGAGGACGAAGAATCCCGACTGTTGTCGTGGGGGTAGCTTCTCCTTCGTTCCCGTGTGCTAGACAATTTGGTGTAATGCACTCGGGAACGAAAGGAGGAGCTACCATCACCGACGGTCGAATCTATACACCACGTGAGCTGAGAGTTTTCAAGAAAAGACTCGACAGACCAATAGTCAACTCGTGATGAATAATGAACAAGCTGAGAGTTTTAATTGTACAAGTTTAATCTTTCAATTATGAACATAGGAAATGTCGTCGGACGAAGAAGGTCCCGGGGAGTGCTCCTGGTGCGGCGACAACCGGGGTTTCTGCGACAGGCCTCACCTGGACGAAGGTCGGCGCTTCAGCATTAAGCTCGAGGAGGCCTTCGATTGTGATACGGTAAGCTACGACGCAAAGTGTTTTTTTCGTAATTAAGCTCGACTTCTACTACTTCAACGTGTAATTTTCGTCTTTTACAATTCGACTAGCTTATCCCATGCCATGCAAGACGCTATGTCTTGGAGAGGATGGGTTTTGAAGATCATGAGAGGAATGAAACAAAGAAAATTAACCTAAGGACCCATCATGGTATGGATTTTGAGGTAAATCTATACAATTCTGAGAGCGTATCCCATTTTGGTTGCCCGGGTTGGGAAGCACTTTGCAAGATGTATGATTTTCAAGAGGGTATGTTTGTCACCATGGATCTTGGTGATCCTGACATCGACCAAGACAATTTGGACATTTGGGTCCTTGTTGATACGCTTCCAATTCTACCGCTATGTGAGTTCCTCAAACATAGTTATTAAGTAATTTATATTGTTTATTTCAAAATAGTTGACAGCTTATTTCCATTGATAGCTTAGTTTCATCCTTTCAAAGAATGTGCGGAACATGGTAGACAGAACCAACTACACCGATGGCTCTGAGTTAACTTATCAGGAGAAAAGTCATCTGGTCGCATATTGTACTGATCTTGAGAATTACAATGCCTTTTATCGAACTCCTCCAAATTATGGTCAATACGTGCCACTAGTGCACGTGTTGAACCACGATAACTTCCATGGAGATATCCTGGTAAGATTTTTTACTATTACGACATCCGTGCATCTTTTGCATACTTCTAAAACTAGTACATCATTGCTAACTACAAAGTTATTACTATGATTTTCAACAGAGAATCCCGATGGATTGTCTGCCTCATTTGATGTATCAGAATGGTCGCCTTGATGTTTTGAACATACAACTATGTCATCCTACGAATCTCACATGTCCATACCGGATTTCTAAAACCGGTGAACACATGCTAATCTTAGAATGGAAAAAATGTATGGATAGTCGTAAGGAGGTTCTTGGAAGCAACATTGTGCGAAAGGCAAGAATTGGAGACAGGATAATCTCCATTCTTCATAATGGAGAGTCAGGGGCTATCTTGTTTTATGCTACTTTACCTCAGATAATATAGTAGGTCCTAAGAGAATGTAGTAGGTTCTATGAGGTACAATATGTTGATGAGAGTTGATGATGATGAGTAGTTGTGATTATGTCTAGTGACCAACTTGTATGTGATGTCTCATTGATGAAAACGATGATCATGAGGAGGTGTTATATGACAATGATGTATTATGATGATAAGTTTTTAATGATATGATGATGATATATTATATCATTGGGTGAAAGAATCGCGGATTAGTTTCAAGTGGATGTCCATCCACTTGAAACTAGTCCACAGTTCTTTCTCCCAGTGATGTAATAACTCATTATGATGTAAAATCATTCTCTAAATTGCTGCGGTATGAAAACTTGTATAAAGGTGTATGAATACAACATGAAATAAAAAAAGAAATACGAAATAATAGTAGTAGCGCATGCTAGGAGAAGCGTTAGTACTAATTACCAGTAGAGCTCATAGTACAAAGCGCTGCTACTAAGTCGATATAGAAGTAGCGTGGTCCAACCCACGCTACTGCTAACCTTTAGCTGTAGCGCCTTACTAGTAGCGCTGCACCCCACGCTACTGATAGGCTTTAAACACGCGCTACTGCTAGGGTTTTCCCTAGTAGTGCTAGTTTAGTTTATAAAAGAACTACAAAAAATGGAATTGAGGTTACCTCATATGCTTCATCTTTTTAATATCTTTCATGAAAATGATGGAAAGCAAAATTGTGCTCAAGTACTAGAAGAAGAATTACATAGAATGCTTGGCATAAAATATGTGAATGATGAGCATGATTGCAATGTTGTTAGTATGAATTCTTTGAATACCCATGATGCTAATGATATGCAAATCCACAAGCTTGGGGATGCTATGTTTGATGAAGATGATATGTTTAGTCCCGCAAGTTTTGATGAGCAAATTTATTATGATGAAAGCATGCCTCCTATTTATGATGATTATTGTGATGACACGTGTGCTATAAAGAATAAAGATAACCATGAAACTTGTCATCACGATTTTAATTTTCAATTGGATTATGCTTCACATGATAGTTATTTTGTTGAGTTTGCTCCCACTACTATTCATGAGAAGAAGTTTGCTTATGTGGAGAGTAATAAAAATAGTGCTTTATGTGATAGTTATATTGTTGAATTCATTTATGATGCTACTTAAAATTATTATGATGGAGGAATATATGCTTGTAGGAATTGCAATAATATCAAGTTTCCTCTCTATGTGCTTAAAGTTTTAAAGTTATGCTTGTTTTGCCTTCCTATGCTAGTTGATTCTTGCTCCAATAAATTGTTTGATCACAAAATCCCTATGCATAGGAAGTGGGTTAGACTTAAATGTGCTAGTCATATTCTTCATGATGCTCTCTTTATGTTTCAATTCTTATCTTTTATGTGAGCATCATTGAAATCATCATGCCTAGCTAGGGGCATTAAACGTTAGCGCTTGTTGGGAGGCAACCCAATTTTATTTTTGTTCTGTGCTTTTTGCTCCTGTTTAGTAATAAATAATTCATATAGCCTCTGTTTAGATGTGGTTTTATTGTTTTAATTAGTGTTTGTGCCAAGTAGAACCTTTGGGAAGACTTGGGTGAAGTCTTTGCGATCTTGCTGTAAAAAACAGAAACTTTTGCGCTCACGATATTAGGTGCCATGTTTTACTGGAGAGTGATTTTAGGTTGATTCTTTTTGCAGATGATTAATAGAAAAATTCCTCAGGTCCACCAATTTAGTTCAGAATTTTTGGAGTTACAGAAGTATTCTAATGATACATATTACTACAGACTGTTCTGTTTTTGACAGATTCTGTTTTCATTGTGTTGTTTGCTTATTTTGATGAATCTATGAGTAGTATCGGAGGGTATGAACCATAGAGAAGTTGGAATACAGTAGATATTACACCAATATGAATTTAGAATGAGTTCACAATAGTACCTAAGTGATGATTTATTTTCTTATACTAACGGAGCATACGAGTTTTCTGTTAAGTTTTGTGTTGTGAAGTTTTCAAGTTTTGGGTACAGATTTGATGGACGGAATAAGGAGTGGCAAGAGCCTAAGCTTGGGGATGCCCAAGGCACCCCAAGGTAATATTCAAGGACAACCAAGAGCCTAAGCTTGGGGATGCCCCGGATGGCATCCCCTCTTTCATCTTCGTTCATCGGTAACTTTACTTGGAGCTATATTTTTATTCACCACATGATATGTGTTTTGCTTGGAGCGTCATTTTATTTTATTTTGTTTTGCTTGATGTTTGAATAAAATACCAAGATCTGAAATTCTTAAATGTTAGAGAGTCTTCACATAATTGCATAATTATTCAACTACTCATTGATCTTCACTTATATCTTTCGGAGTAGTTTGTCATTTGCTCTAGTGCTTCACTTATATCTTTTTAGAGCACGGCGGTGGTTTTATTTTGAAGAAATAGATGAACTCTCATGCTTCACTTATATTATTTTTAGAGTCCTAAACAGCATGGTAATTTTCTTCGGTTATGAAACTAGTCCTAATATGATAGGCATCCAAGATGGGAATAATAAAAACTTTCATATAAAGTGCATTAAATACTATGAGAAGTTTGATACTTGATAATTGTTTTGAGATATAAAGATGGTGATATTAGAGTCGTGCTAGTTGAGTAATTGTGAAATTGAGAAATACTTGTGTTGAGGTTTGCAAGTCCCGTAGCATGCACGTATGGTAACCGTTGTGTGATAAATTTGAAGCATGAGGTGTTCTTTGATTGCCTTCCTTATGAGTGGCGGTCGGGGACGAGCGATGGTGTTTTCCTACCAATCTATCCCCCTAGGAGCATGCGCGTAGTGCTTGGTTTTGATGACTTGTAGATTTTTGCAATAAGTATGTGAGTTCTTTATGACTAATGTTGAGTCCATGGATTATACGCACTCTCACCCTTCCATCACTGCTAGCCTCTTCGGTACCGTGCATTGCCCTTTCTCACCTCGAGAGTTGGTGCAAAATTCGCCGGTGCATCCAAACCCCGTGGTATGATACACTCTATCACACATAAGCCTCCTTATATCTTCCTCAAAACAGACACCATACCTACCTATTATGGCATCTCCATAGCCATTCCGAGATATATTGCCTTGCAACTTTCCACCGTTCCATTTATTATGACACGCTCCATCATTGTCATATTGCTTTGCATGATCATGTAGTAGACATCGTATTTGTGGCAAAGCCACCGTTCATATTTCTTTATATACATGTCACTCTTGATTCATTGCACATCCCGGTACACCGCCGGAGGCATCTACATAGAGTCATATTTTGTTCTAAGTATCGAGTTGTAATTCTTGAGTTGTAAGTAAATAAAAGCGTGATGATCTTCATTATTAGAGCATTGTCCCATGTGAGGAAAGGATGATGGAGACTATGATTCCCCCACAAGTCGGGATGAGACTCTGGACAAACAAAAGAGGCCATAAAAAAAGGAGAAGGCCCAAACAAAAAAATGAGAGAAAAAGAGAGAAGGGTCAATGTTACTATCCTTTTTCCACACTTGTGCTTCAAAGTAGCACCATGATCTTCATGATATAGAGTCTCTTATTTTGTCACTTTCATATACTAGTGGGAATTTTTCATTATAGAACTTGGCTTGCATATTCCAATGACGGGCTTCCTCAAAATGCCCTAGGTCTTCGTGAGTAATAAAGTTGGATGCACACCCACTTAGTTTCTTTTGTTGAGCTCTCATACATTTATAGCTCTAGTGCATCCGTTGCATGGCAATCCCTACTCCTCGCATTGACATCAAATGATGGGCATCTCCATAGCCCGTTGATTAGCCGCGTCGATGTGAGACTGTCTCCCTTTTTGTCCTCTCCACACAACCTCCACCATCATATTCTATTCCACCTATAGTGCTATGTCCATGGTTCACGCTCATATATTGCGTGAAAGTTGAATTTTTTTTGAGAATGCTAAAGTATGAAACAATTGCTTGTCTCGTCATCGGGGTTGTGCATGATGAGAGCATTTTGTGTGACGAAAATGAAGCATGGCCAAACTATATGATTTTGTAGGGATGAGTTTTCTTTGGCTATGTTATTTTGAGAAGACATAATTGCTTAGTTAGTATGCTTGAAGTATTATTATTTTCATGTCAATATTTAACTTTTGCTTTGGATCTTTCGGATCTGAACATTCATGCCGCAATAAGGAAAATTACATTGAAAATTATGTTAGGTAGCATTCCACATCAAAAATTCTGTTTTTATCTTTTACCTACTCGAGGACGAGCAGGATTAAGCTTGGGGATGCTTGATACGTCTCCAATGTATCTATAATTTTTGATTGTTCCATGCTATTATATTATCCATCTAGGATGTTTTATATGCATTTATATGCTATTTTATATATTTTTGGGACTAACCTATTAACCTAGAGCCCAGTGCCAGTTTGTGTTTTTTCTTGTTTTTGAGTATCGCAGAAAAGGAATACCAAACGGAGTCCAATTGACCTGAAATTTCACAGAGATTGTTTTTGGACCAGAAGAAGCCCACGGAGTACCGGAGATGGACCAGAAGAGTCCCGAGGCCACCATAAGGGTGGGGGGCGCGCCCTACCCACCTGGGCGCGCCCCCTACTTCGTGGCCGCCTCATGGACCCCCCTGAGTTGATCCCGACGCCAACACCTCTTATATATCCCCAAACTTCCAGAACATAACCTAGAGTGGGAGTTCCGCCGCCGCAAGCCTCTGTAGCCACCAAAAACCAATCGAGACCCTATTCTGGCACCCTACCGGAGGGGGGATCCCTCACCGATGGCCATCTTCATCATCTCGGCGCTCTCCATGACGAGGAGGGAGTAGTTCACCCTCGGGGCTGAGGGTATGTACCAGTAGCTATGTGTTTGATCTCTCTCTCTCTCTCTCTCTCGTGTTCTTGATTCGGCACGATCTTGTTATATCACGAGCATAGCTATTATAGTTGGATCTTATGATGTTTCTCCCCCTCTACTCTCTTGTAATGGATTGAGTTTTCCCTTCGAAGTTCTCTTATCGGATTGAGTCTTTATGTATTTGAGAACACTTGATGTATGTCTTGCATGTGCTTATCTGTGGTGACAATGGGATATTCACGTGATCTACTTGATGTATGTTTTGGTGATCAACTTGCGGGTTCAGTGACCTTGTGAACTTATGCATAGGGGTTGGCACACATTTTCGTCTTGACTCTCCGGTAGAAACTTTGGGGCACTCTTTGAAGTTCTTTGTGTTGGTTGAATAGATGAATCTGAGATTGTGTGATGCATATCGTATAATCATACCCGCGGATACTTGTAGTGACATCGGAGTATCTAGGTGACATTAGAGTTTTGGTTGATTTGTATCTTAAGGTGTTATTCTAGTACAAACTCTAGGATAGATCGAATGGAAAGAATAGCTTCATGTTATTTTACTATGGACTCTTAAATAGATCGATAGAAAGGATAACTTTGAGGTGGTTTCGTACCCTACAATAATCTCTTCGTTTGTTCTCTGCTATTAGTGACTTTGGAGGGACTCTTTGTTGCATGTTGAGGGATAGTTATATGATCCAATTATGTTATTATTGTTGAGAGAACTTGCACTAGTGAAAGTATGAACCCTAGGCCTTGTTTCCTAGCATTGCAATATCGTTTACGCTCACTTTTATCATTAGTTACCTTGTTGTTTTTATATTTTCAGATTACAAAAACTTATATCTACCATCCATATTGCACTTGTATCACCATCTCTTCGCCGAACTAGTGCACCTATACAATTTACCATTGTATTGGGTGTGTTGGGGACACAAGAGACTCTTTGTTATTTGGTTGTAGGGTTGCTTGAGAGAGACCATCTTCATCCTACGCGTCCCACGGATTGATAAACCTTAGGTCATCCACTTGAGGGAAATTTTCTACTGTCATACAAACCTCTGCACTTGGAGGCCCAACAACGTCTACAAGAAGAAGGTTGTGTAGTAGACATCAAGAAGCACGGCGGGTGGGTGTTCTACAAATGCCAGAATCATGGGGTTAGTGGTTCGATCTCTATTTACTTTGCATGGATTCTCTCACGTTTTGGATCCAAAGATTGAAGTTTTGATTTCTGGCCGTGTCCTTTTGGGACAGGTGAGTTGTGATTTCTGGTGGTGGGAATTGGAGTATGTGGAGTTCCTCGTTGACAAGCAGTATCTTGTTGGCGATGTTGCTGCGGATGCTATTGGTGCTGCGGAGGAACGCAGGGAGGAGCTCCTGAAAGCACAGGAGCTTACCTACATGAATGGAGCAAGAAGCTGGTCTAAGAAGGTTGTGAAGATTGACAGTGGAAATGTCATGACCAGGTAGCAAGCTGCTGCACTGATGAAGCTTGGGAGAGAGTTGGCGATGCTCATAAAGATGCTACTTGCTGTTGTGGTCATGCTAGGTGTTGCCGTTGTGGCGATTCTCCAGTTCAAGAAGTGAAGATGTAGAAGAATTGTTGCATTCCTTATGCTAGGTTCATTTTGGGATTTTGTAGTGATGTTAGTAGTGGTGGCAGTTCTAGTTCATGTGGTGGCAGTCCTAGTATATTTTGGTTGAGTTTGATGTAATGTTGTCAATGTTGAATTGGCTATGTTATGTTGAACCCTGTTTAGTTTGGTTTAGTTTGATGTAATGCTCCGAATGTTCAAGTAAGAATGCTATATAATGGCAGTAGTGAACCCTGTTCTAGTATGTAATGATCTGAAATCCTTATTGAAATGCCATATCAGTTGGTTATTGCCAGAAGCACAATGTAAGGCCGTTTTAAATGGCAGTGCTGGCCAAAATATAATTCATGAAAAATTGGCCAAAGTGACCTAATTTTCATACACCATTGCAATTTGGCATGAGAGACATGAGAAACTGACCAAGTATCATCCATCAAAACTTGTCAAATATATGTGAAAACTTTAGAAGGAGAGAAAACTTGCCCATCATGCATCAACTTAAGCAATTAAGTCTTGCCCATCATGCATCAACAGAGGGTAGTGATAAGCAAAGATTGTCATTACCATATATCATTCATCAACATAACCAAATAAGTCTTGTCCATCATCCACATACTCCCTCCATCCCAAAATTCTTGTCTTAGATTTGTCTAAATACGGATGTATCAAGTCATGTTTTAGTATTAGATGCATCCGTATCAAAACAAATCTAAGACAAGAATTTTGGGACGGAGGGAGTACATAACAAAATAGCCTTGTTTGCAGGACATTCTTGCAGTCATTATGCATCAGCATAAGCAAAATGAGCAAATTGGTACCATAGATGATCATTTAAACAACATAGGTTAAATGACCAGGAAGGTACCAAACATTGCATGTATTACAACCTACCTAAAGATATCAAACATAGAAGATCTTGGAGCCTTGTTTGGAAGATCAGCTTGATTGTCCAAGTAGCTTGACTTTATTTTTGCAGCAGCCATGCTTTGCTCCCTTGCTTTTTGTGCAACAGCCTTCATCCTCTCCTGAGCAGTAGCAAGCCTCTTGTCAGCTTCTCTTTTTGCAGCAGCAAGCTTATTCTCCTCTTCCTTTTTTGCAGCAGCTAACTTCTTATCTTCTTCTCTTTTTGCAGAAGCAAGCCTCTTATCCTCTTCCTTTTTTGTAGCAGCTAATCTCTTCTCCTCTTCTCTTTTTGTAGCAGCAATTCTGTTCTCTTTTTGCATCAACTGCTTCCCTCTGTACTCTCTTTTATTGCTCCTTCTTCGTAGCAACATCTCTCCTCTCTACTTCTTGCCTTGCCTTCTTCTCAAAAACTATTATTTTCATTATCTCTTGAATAATCTGTCTGGTCTCAGCTTGAACTTTCTTGTTTATTTCTGCTTCTTCTTTCTTTTTGGCAGCTGTCTGCAATGCAGCCTATCTTCTTCTCTATGCAAGTTCAGCTTTCTTCTGTGCTACCTCATGTTTCCTTCTTGCTGCCTCTTCAGCTCTCCTCAATTCCGCATCTCTTCTAGATGCTAGAATGGCATGCTTCCTTTCCTCTAATTCTCTATCTCTCTGGTTCTTCATGATCTCCAATTTCTGTGCCAACTCACCTGGCCTGATGGTACTGAACTTGCTTGGCTTCCTTGGCTAGTAATCTGGTTGAGAAACACTTGGGCAGTAGTGAGGAAAGTAGAACTAGGTAGTGACCTGATAACCAACAAGTATAGGGGATCGCAACAGTTTTTGAGGGTAGAGTATTCAACCCAAATTTATAGATTCGACACAAGGGGAGCCAAAGAATATTTGTAAGTATTAGCAGTTGAGTTGTCAATTCAACCACACCTGGAGATTAAAATCTGCAGCAAGGTGATCAATAGCACAATAATATGATAGTTTTGATAGCAGTGGTAACAGTAACAGTAACGGTGGCAGTGATAGCAATGATTTTGTAGCAACTGTAACAGTAGCAGTAGTAGTAACTTAGCAAGAACAATATATGAAAAACTCATAGGGATTGGATCGGTGGATTCGTTGGATGATATTCATCATATAACAGTCATAACCTAGGCCGATATAGAACTAGATCCAGTTCATAAATATAATGTCGGCATGTATTCCGTAAATAGTCATACGTGCTTATGGAAAAGAACTTGCATGACATCTTTTGTCCTACCCTCCCTTGGCAGCGGGGTCCATATGGAAACTAAGGGATATTAAGGCCTCCTTTTAATAGAGAACCGAAACAAAGCATTAACACATAGTGAATACATGAACTCCTCAAACTACGGTCATCACTGGAAAGTATCCCAATTACTGTCACCCTGGGGTTTACGGATCACAACACGTAGCAGGTGCATATGACTAGCAAGATCGGATCTAGAACATAGATATAAAGGTGTAAAACATAAATGGTTCAGATCTGAAATCATGGCACTCGGGCCCTAGTGACAAGTATTAAGCATGGCATAGTCATAGCAACATCAATCTTAGAACATAGTGGATACTAGGGATCAAGCCCTAACAAAACTAACTCGATTACATGATGAATCTCATCCAACTCCTCACCGACTAGTGAGCCTACGAAGGAATTACTCACTCCCGGTGGGGAGCATCATGGAATTGGCGATGATGAAGACCGAAGATTCCCCTCTCCGGAGCCCCAAACGGACTCCAGATCTGGCCTCCCGATGAAGAACAGGAGGTGGCGGTGGCTCCGTCTCGTGAAATGCGACAATTCTCCCTCCTCTATTTTTTCTCCGAAAATAGGTATTTATAGCGTCAGAATTAGGGTCAGGGGGGCAACCAGGTGGGCACAACCCACCAGGGCACGCTTGGAGGGGGTGGCGCGCCCTGGTGTATCATGCTCACCCAAGGCACCCCCTTCGGTGGTTCTTGGTCCCAGTATTTTTTATTTATTCTGAAATAATTCTCCAAAAAGTTCTGTTCCATTCTGAGAACTTTTATTTCTGCACAAAAACAACACCATGGTAGTTTTGCTGAAAACAGCACCAGTCCGGGTTAGTTTCATTCAAATCATGCAAATTAGAGTCCAAAACAAGAGCAAAAGCGTTAGGAAAAGTAGATACAACGGAGACGTATCAACTCCCCCAAGCTTAAACATTTGCTTGTCCTCAAGCAATTCAGTTGATAAACTGAAACTGATAAAGAAAAACTTTTACAAACTCTTTTGTTCTTCTTTACATAAATAGGCTTAAGTAGCAACCAGGTTTTCAGCAAAGATCATGACTAACCATGTCAACAATAACTCTTAAAGATTATATTGACTCATATCAATGGCATAAGCAACTAGCGAGCAATAATAAAATATCTCAAGTGGAAACACTTTGTCAAAACAACCATGATATAATATGACAACAGTGGTATCTCGCTAGCCCTTTCTAAAATTGCAAAACATAAATGCAGAGCACCTCCAAAGTTCAAGAAGCGACTAAACATTGTAATCCATGGTAGAAAAGATCCAGTCATGATGCATCCAACATTAACTATACACAATGCTTGAGGATGACAATAGTGCTCTCAGGTCTCGCGCTTGTTTGAGAAGGTGATGACTCAACATAAAAGTAAATAGATAGTCCCTTCGCAAAGGGAAGCAGGGATTTGCAGGGGTGCTAGAGCTCAAATCTTAAATCACAGATAAATAAAATTTTGGGAGGTGCACCCTTCCTGTTTACGTCACGACCAAGAGTTATCAATATCTTCCATACTAAACACATTAGTGGCGGTTCCCAAGAGATAAAAGTAAAGGTTTGCTCCCCCTCCACCAACAAACACACTCCAGGCTAGCCGAATCCACAGGTACTATCCATACCAACAACAATCCAGGGGGATCATACGAAAGTGAGGTTTAAGAGCATACTGAATATGCCACATTTCAGCTTTCTGTTCTCCTTTAAGGCATCCGCCAGTTGGGCTCGTATGTCCTTCAGCTCTTCGCCTTGCTTGATGTTTGCATCTTGTAGTTTGTTCTTCTCATTAATGGTCTGTGTTAATACACGTTGACCAGCGGCTTCTTGCACTTCGGCATGTTATTTGTCTGCCTTAGCAACCCTTAGCCTCTCGTCCAACCGGTCCGATGATCCTGCCGTTGCATACAAAAACAATGCATAGTTAGAATCATTGTGGGTACGGAATAATATTCTCCGGGTACTGTTGTGCTTACCATCGGGTGCCCCCTTGGATTTCTTTAAATTTTCAAGTTCGGCAGTGGCAACAGTTAGCTTAGTTCGGCATTCTTCCACCTCCTTGGATAACGTGTTATTCTTCTCCGTGAGTACCTGATGGCGTAACGACCCTTAAATCAGTTGGGCCAACTGCTTCAAAGCTCGGGGGCTACTGGCATATGATTATTAAACCTACATAACCGTTCTTACCCGCATATCCTTTGAAAGCTGGTGAGTGGCTCCAGCAAGCCCATCCCGAGCAGCTCGGATGTATGCATCCGCTGAGCTGAAAGCATTGAATGCCTCTTCGGTGAAATTCGGGTCGCGCATAGCTGCCCTCCAGCACCGGTGGTTCATCGCACTATCCACTTCGGAGTTGGTGACGGATACATTATCTGAATCCTCGGGGAAATGACAATCCGGCATGCACCGGTATCAACCCTAGTCCTTGGGGCAGGGTCCGGGGTCAGATTGGTTGATGTATGACCAGTGAGGTCTCCGGACATAGTCCGGTGTATGCTCTTCCTAAAAATGTGGCACAGCGGGAAACGTCACAATCCGGTATGTCTGCCTAGTGCATAATAAAAACCATACCTCTTTGGTGAAGGTGGGGGCTCGGTAGTATTGTCACTCGCCTTTCTTTTTGAAGACCCGCCCTGCGCAGGCGTCGCCCTCTTAAGGGACGCTTATGATACGGCGTGGCGAGACGAGCGCCGCCCCTTTGGAGCACGAGACAGTGCGGTGGGTGAGGCGCAATGTGAAAACTCTTTTGGAGGAGATGTCTCCTGGGTACTTGCTACCTCTTGAGCACTGCGTTGGTTTTCCCTTGAAGAGGAAAGGGTGATGCAGCAAAGTAGCATAAGTATTTCCCTCAGTTTTTGAGAACCAAGGTATCAATCCAGTAGGAGGCCACACACGAGTCCCTCGCACCTACACAAACAAATAAATCCTGGCAACCAACGCAATAAAGGGGTTGTCAATCCCTTCACGGTCACTTACGAGAGTGAGATCTGATAGATATGAAAAGATAATATTTTTGGTATTTTTATGGTAAAGATGCAAAGTAAAGAAAGCAAAATAAAGACGGCGCCAGAAATAGTTAAGTGCTGAAAGATTAATATGATGGAAAATAGACCCGGGGGCCATAGGTTTCACTAGTGGCTTCTCTCTTGAGCATAAGTATTATGGTGGGTGAACAAATTACTGTTGAGCAACTGATAGAATTGAGCATAGTTATGAGAATATCTAGGTATGATCATGTATATAGGCATCACGTCCGAGACAAGTAGACCGACTCCTGCCTGCATCTACTACTATTACTCCACACATCGACCGCTATCCAGCATGCATCTAGAGTATTAAGTTCAAAAGAACAGAGTAACGCTTTAAAGATGACATGATGTAGAGGGATAAACTCATGCAATATGATATAAACCCCATCTTGTTATCCTCGACGGCAAGAATACAATACGTGCCTTGCTGCCCCTACTGTCACTGGGAAAGGACACCGCAAGATTGAACCCAAAGCTAAGCACTTCTCCCATTGCAAGAAAGATCAATCTAGTAGGCCAAACCAAACTGGTAATTTGAAGAGACTTGCAAAGATAACCAATCATACATAAAAGAATTCAGAGAAGATTCAAATATTGTTCATAGATAAACTTGATCATAAACCCACAATTCATCGGTCTCAACAAACACACCGCAAAAGAAAATTACATCGAATAGATCTCCACAAGAGAGGGGGAGAACATTGTATTGAGATCCAAAAAGAGAGAAGAAGCCATCTAGCTAATAACTATGGACCCGAAGGTCTGAGGTAAACTACTCACACATCATCGGAGAGGCTATGGTGTTGATGTAGAAGCCCTCCGTGATCGATGCCCCCTCCGACGGAGCTCCGGAAAAGGCCCCAAGATGGGATCTCACGGGTACAGAAGGTTGCGGCGGTGGAATTAGGTTTTTTTGCTCCGTATCTAGTAGTTTGGGGGTACGTAGGTATATATAGGAGGAAGAAGTACGTCGGTGGAGAAACGTCGGGCCCATGAGCGTGGAGAGCGTGCCCAGGGGGGTAGGCGCGCCCCCTACCTTGTGCCTTCCTGGTTGATGTCTTGATGTAGGGCCAAGTCCTCTGGATCACGTTCGTTCCGAAAATCACGTTCCCAAAGGTTTCATTCCGTTTGGACTCCGTTTGATATTCTTTTTCTGCGAAACTCTTAAATAGGCAAAAAAACAGCAATTCTGGGCTGGGCCTCCGGTTAATAGGTTAGTCCCAAAAATGATATAAAAGTGTATAATGAAGCCCAATAATGTCCAAAACAGAATATAATATAGCATGGAGCAATCAAAAATTATAGATACGCTGGAGACGTATCAAGCATCCCCAAGCTTAATTCCTGCTCGTCCTCGAGTAGGTAAATGATAAAAACAGAATTTTTGATGTGCAATGCTACTTGGCATAATTTCAATGTAATTCTCTTAATTGTGGTATGAATATTCAGATCCGAAAGATTCAAGATAAAGGTTTAATATTGACATAAAAGTAATAATACTTCAAGCATACTAACTAAGCAATTATGTCATCTCAAAATAACATGGCCAAAGAAAGTTCATCCCTACAAAATCATATAGTTTAGTCATGCTCCATTTTCGTCACACAAGAATGCTCTCATCATGCACAACCCTGATGACAAGCCAAGCAATTGTTTCATACTTTAGTAATCTCAAACTTTTTCAACCTTCACGCAATACATGAGCGTGAGCCATGGATATAACACTATGGGTGGAATAGAATATAATGATGGGGGTTATATAGAGAAGACAAAAAAGGAGAAAGTCTTGCATCAACGCGGCTAATCAAGGAGCTATGGAGATGCCCATCGATTGATGTTAATGCAAGGAGTAGGGATTGCCATGCAATGGATGCACTAGAGCTATAAATGCATGGAAGCTCAACAAAAGAAACTAAGTGGGTGTGCATCCAACTTGCTTGCTCACGAAGACCTAGGGCATTTGAGGAAGCCCATTGTTGGAATATACAAGCCAAGTTCTATAATGAAAAATTCCCACTAGTATATGAAAGTGGCAAAACAAGAGACTCTCTATCATGAAGATCATGGTGCTACTTTGAAGCACAAGTGTGGAAAAAGGATAGTAGCATTGCCCCTTTTTATTTTCTCTCTTTTTTTGGGCCTTCTCTTTTTTTTGGCCTTTCTCTTTTTTTTATTAGTTCAATGCTCTATGAAAGATGATCATCACACTTCTACTTATTTACATCTCAATGATTACAACTCGATACTAGAACAAAGTATGACTCTATATGAATGCCTCCGGCGGTATACCGGGATAGCAATGAATCAAGAGTGACATGTATGAAGAATTATGAACGGTGGCTTTGCCACAAATACAATGCCAACTACATGATCATGCAAAGCAATATGACAATGATGAACGTGTCATGATAAATGAAACGGTGGAAAGTTGCATGGCAATATATCTCGGAATGGCTATGGAAATGCCATAATAGGTAGGTATGGTGGCTGTTTTGAGGAGGATATAAGGAGGTTTATGTGTGAAAGAGCGTATCATATCACGGGGTTTGGATGCACCGGAGAAGTTTGCACCAACTCTCAATGTGAGAAAGGGCAATGCACGGTACCGAAGAGGCTAGCAATGATGGAAGGATAAGAGTGCGTATAATCCATGGACTCAACATTAGTCATAAAGAACTCACATACTTATTGCAAAAATCTACAAGTCATCAAAAACCAAGCACTACGCGCATGCTCCTAGGGGGATAGATTGGTAGGAAAAGACCATCGCTCGTCCCCGACCGCCACTCATAAGGAGGACAATCAAAGAACACCTCATGCTTCAAATTTGTTACATAACGTTTACCATACGTGCATGCTACGGGACTTGCAAACTTCAACACAAGTATCTCTCTCACAACTACTCAACTAGCACAACTTTAATATCACTACCTCCATATCTCAAAACAATCATCAAGCATCAAACTTCTCTTAGTATTCAGCACACTCATAAGAAAGTTTTTTACTAGTCTTGAATACCTAACATATTAGGATCAATTTCCCAATTTAAGAAAATTACCATGCTGTTTAAGACTCTCAAAATAATATAAGTGAAGCATGAGATAATAATAGTTTCTATAAAACAAAACCACCGCCGTGCTCTAAAAGATATAAGTGAAGCACTAGAGCAAAAACTATATAGCTCAAAAGATATAAGTGAAGCGCATAGAGTATTCTATAAATTCCGAATCATGTGTGTCTCTCATCATAAGGTGTGTACAGAAAAGATGATTGTGGTAAACTAAAAATCAAAGACTCAAATCATACAAGACGCTCCAAGCAAAACGCATATCATGTGGTGAATAAAAATATAGCTCCAAGTAAAGTTACCGATGGAAGTAGACGAAAGAGGGATGCCTTCCGGGGCATCCCCAAGCTTTGGCTTTTAGGTGTCCTTAGATTATATTGGGGTGCCATGGGCATCCCCAAGATTAGGCTCTTTCCACTCCTTGTTCCATAATCCATCAATTTTTTTACCCAAAACTTGAAAACTTCACAACACAAAACTTAGCAGAAAATCTCGTGAGCTCCGTTAGCGAAAGAAAACAAAACACCACTTCAAGGTACTGTAATGAACTCATTCTTTATTTATATTGGTGTTAAACCTACTGTATTCCAACTTATCTATGGTTTATAAACTATTTTATTAGCCATAGGTTCATCAAAATAAGCAAACAACACACGAAAAACAGAATCTGTCAAAAATAGAACAGTCTGTAGTAATCTGTAACTAACGCAAAATTCTGGAACTCCAAAAATTCAGCCAAAATAGGACGACCCAGATAATTTTTTTTATTGATCAGCAGAAATTGAATCAATATTTTATCACGTTCTGGTGATTTTTAACAATTATTTTAGTGAACAGAAAGTTTCTGGAATTTTCAGCAAGATCAAATAACTATCATCCAAGAAGATCCTATAGGTTAAACTTGGCACAAACGCTAATTAAAACATAAAAAAATCTAACCAGAGGTTAGATCAAATTTTTATTCCTAAACGGAAGCAAAAAGCAAAAAAAAACTAAAAATAAAATTGGGTTGCCTCCCAACAAGCGCTATCGTTTAACGCCCTTAGCTAGGCATAATAGCAAGGATAAATCTAGGTATTGCCATCTTTGGTAGGCAATCCATAAGTGGCTCTCATAATAAATTCATAAGATAATTTTATTTTTTTCTAGGGAAGTGTTCCATGCCTTTCCTTAACAAAAATTAGAATCTAATATTCCCTTCCTTCATATCAATAATTGCACCAATCGTTCTAAGGAACGATCTACCAAGAATAATAGGACGTGAAGGATTGCAATCTATATCAAGAACAATAAAATCTACGGGCACATAGTTCCTATTTGCAGTAATAAGAACATCATTAATTCTTCCCATAGGTTTCTTAATGGTGGAATCCGCAAGGTGTAAGTTTAAAGAACAATCATCAAATTCACGGAATCCTACCAAATCGCACAAAGTTTTTGGGATCGTGGAAACACTAGCACCAAAATCACACAAAGCATAGCATTCATGATCTTTAATTTTAATTTTAATAGTAGGTTCCCACCCATCATCATGTTTTCTAGGGATAGAAACTTCCAACTCAAGTTTTTCTTCATAAGATTGCATCAAAGCATCAACGATATGTTTAGTAAAAGCTTTATGCTGACTATAAGCATGTGGAGAATTTAGCACGGATTGCAACAAGGAAATACAATCTATCAAAGAGCAATATCATAATTAAATTCCTTGAAATCCAAAATAGTGGGTTAATTAATATCTAGAGTTTTGATCTCTTCAATCCCACTTTTTGCATTAAGATCTAAAAACTCCGAATTTTTGGAACGCCTTCTAGGTAGAGGTGAATCATATTCAGTGCCATCATTATCAAGATTCATATTGCTAAACAAAGATTTAATAGGGGACACATCAATAACTTTTAGATCTTCATCTTTATTTTCATAGAAACTAGAAGAACACGCTTTCACAAAGCAATCTTTCTTAGCACGCATCCTAGCGGTTCTTTCTTTGCACTCATCAATGGAAATTCTCATGGCTTTGAGAGACTCATTGATATCATGCTTAGGTGGAATAGATCTAAGTTTCAAAGAATCAACATGAAGAGAAATTCTATCAACGTTCCTAGCCAATTCATCAACTTTAAGCAATTTTTCTTCAAGCAAAGCATTGAAATTCTTTTGTGAATTCATAAACTCCTCAACACTAGTCTCAAATTCAGAGGGCATCTTATTAAAATTTCCATAATAATTGTTGTATGAATTACCATAATTATTAGAGGAATTACTAGATATGGCCTTGGATTAAAGTTTCCTCTATACGAGTTGTTACCAAAATTATTCCTACCAACAAAATTCACATCCATAGATTCATTATTATTCTCAATCAAAGTAGACAAAGGCATATCATTAGGATCAGAAGAAACACTTTTATTAGCAAATAATTTCATAAGCTCATCCATCTTTCCACTCAAAACATTAATTTCTTCTATCGCATGCACTTTCTTATTAGTAGATCTTTCAGTGTGCCATTGAGAATAATTAACCATAATATTATTTAGGCGTTTAGTAGCTTCTCCTAAAGTGATTTCCATAAAAGTGCCTCCCGCGGCCGAATCTAAAAGATTTCTAGAAGCAAAATTCAATCCGGCATAATTTTTTTGTATAATCTTCCATAAATTCAAACCATGTGTAGGGCAATTACATATCATTAATTTCATCCTCTCCCAAGCTTGTGCAACATGTTCATGATCAAGTTGCTTAAAATTCATAATGTCATTTATAAGGGAGATTATCTTAGCGGGAGGAAAATACTTAGAGATAAAAGCATCTTTGCACTTATTCCAAGAATCAATACTATTTTGAGGCAAGGACGAAAACCAAGCTTTAGCATGATCTCTAAGCGAAAAAGGAAATAGCTTCAATTTAACAATATCATTGTTAACATCTTTCTTATTTTGCATATCACACAAATCAACGAAGCTATTTAGATGGGTAGCGACATCTTCACTAGGAAGGCCGGTGAATTGATCTTTCATGAAAAGATTCAACAAAGCAGCATTAATTTCACAAGATTCAGCATCGGTAAGAGGAGAAATCGGAGTGCTAAGGAAATCATTGTTGTTGGTATTGGTAAAGTCACACAATTTGGTATTATCTTGAGCCATCGTGACAAGCAAGCAATCCAACACACGAGCAAACAAGAAGCAAGCGAAAAAGAGGCGAACGGAAAAGAGAGGGCGAATAAAACAGCAAGGGTGAAGTGGGGGAGAGGAAAACGAGAGGCAAATGGCAAATAATGTAATGCGTGAGATAAGGGTTTGTGATGGGTACTTGGTATGTTGACTTTTGCGTAGATTCTCCGGCAACGGCGCCAGACATCCTTCTTGCTACCTCTTGAGCACTGCGTTGGTTTTCCCTTGAAGAGGAAAGGGTGATGGAGCAAAGTAGCGTAAGTATTTCCCTCATTTTTTTGAGAACCAAGGTATCAATCCAGTAGGAGGCCACGCACGAGTCCCTCGCACCTACACAAACAAATAAATCCTCGCAACCAATGCAATAAAGGGGTTGTCAACCCCTTCACGGTTACTTACGAGAGTGAGATCTTATAGATATGATAAGATAATATTTTTGGTATTTTTATGATAAAGATGAAAAGTAAAGAAAGAAAAATAAAGACGGTGCCAGAAATAGCTAAGTGCTGAAAGATTAATATGATGGAAAATAGACCCGGGGGCCAAAGGTTTCACTAGTGGCTTCTCTCATGAGCATAAGTATTACGGTGGGTGAACAAATTACTGTTGAGCAATTGATAGAATTGAGCATAGTTATGAGAATATCTAGGTATGATCATGTATATAGGCATCACGCCCGAGACAAGTAGACCGACTCCTGCCTGCATCTACTACTATTACTCCACACATCGACCGCTATCCAGCATGCATCTAGAGTATTAAGTTCAAAAGAACAGAGTAACGCTTTAAGTAAGATGACATGATGTAGAGGGATAAACTCATGCAATATGATATAAACCCCATCTTGTTATCCTCGATGGCAACAATATAATACGTGCCTTGCTGCCCCTATTGTCACTGGGAAAGGACACCGCAAGATTGAACCCAAAGCTAAGCACTTCTCCCATCGCAAGAAAGATCAATCTAGTAGGCCAAACCAAACTGATAATTTGAAGAGACTTGCAAAGATAACCAATCATACATAAAAGAATTCAGAGAAGATTCAAATATTGTTCATAGATAAACTTCATCATAAACCCACAATTCATCGGTCTCAACAAACACACCGCAAAAGAAGATTACATCAAATAGATCTCCACAAGAGAGGGGGAGAACATTGTATTGAGATCCAAAAAGAGAGGAAGCCATCTAGCTAATAACTATGGACCCGAAGGTCTGAGGTAAAGTACTCACACATCATCGGAGAGGCTATGGTGTTGATGTAGAAGCCCTCCATGATCGATGCCCCCTCCGGCGGAGCTCCGGAAAAGGCCCCAAGATGGGATCTCATGAGTACAGAAGGTTGCGGCGGTGGAATTAGGTTTTTTGGCTCCGTATCTGGTAGTTTGGGGGTACGTAGGTATATATAGGAGGAAGAAGTACATCGGTGGAGCAACATGGGGCCCACAAGGGTGGAGGGCGCGCCCAGGGGGGTAGGCGCGCCCCCCTACCTCGTGCCTTCCTAGTTGATGTCTTGACGTAGGGTCCAAGTCCTCTGGATCATGTTCGTTCCGAAAATCACGTTCCCGAAGGTTTCATTCCATTTGGACTCCGTTTGATATTATTTTTCTACGAAACTCTGAAATAGGCAAAAACAGCAATTCTGGGCTGGGCCTCCGGTTAATAGGTTAGTCCCAAAAATGATATAAAAGTGTATAATAAATCCCAATAATGTCCAAAATAGAATATAATATAGCATGGAGCAATCAAAAATTATAGATACGTTGGAGACGTATCAGTACTTACGTGGGAGGAGGGGAGAAGGCTAGGGTAATCGGCTATAATGGCCACTTCCGTGCCATCGTAGCTCGCTTGATAAAAGACCCCCTCCTTGAGCTCTATAAATATATCTGGATCTTCTTCATAGCTGGGATCTAGGTCTCTAATGTGGACCTCTAGCTGCGGACCGGGGCTGTGGATCCCCTCGATGACCTTTCTCCACTCCTGTTAAAAATAGCTGGATTAAATTCGACTAGTGCAACTCGGGAAAGAGATTAAGTGAAGCCAATGATCAACGAACACTCACTCAGGGGATGGGGTTGTACATGGAAATACCTTCCCAACATTTCAAACGAGTGAAGTCTTCCTTCTCCCCTTTGAAAAGATCAGCCAACATGGCGTCCAGAGCGACAAAATTATCTGGACCCTTGCGGTGACAACGGGAGGCGTCGTCCTCCCCGTTGTAATGCCACATGGGAAGCCCTCCGGATTGGAGTGGCTGAACACATCGTGTTATTGAAATCGCCATTACCTCGATTACGGACAGTCCGGAGTTGGCAAGGACTCTGATCTTGCTTGCTAGCTTCCTAACCTCCGCGATGTCCTCTTCCTTGAGGCTTCGGGGACGCCATCTGGTGCGCTTCTTTAAAGGAGCGGTGGAGAATTCGGGAACACCACGCCGGATTGGATCGAGGAGAACAACGTCTTCGATGTAGAACCATTCCGAGGGCCACTCTTCGAACGCCTTCTTCAGAGTGCAGGGCAGGTATCCTGTCCCGGCTATGCGCCATACTTCGGCGCGCCCACCTCGAATATGGATCCCTTTTGGGAGTAGGGGATGAGGCAGAAAATTTTCCTCCACAGCTCGAAATGGGCCTTGCAGCCTAGGAACAGCTCACAAAGAGCAACGAAACCCGCGATGTGCAGGATAGGGCCCGGCGTGAGATTGTGCAGTTGGGGGCCGTAATACTCCAGGAGACCTCTGAGGAAAGGGTGGATCAGAAATCCTACGCCTCTCAGCAGGAAGGAAACAAAGCATACCCGTTCCCCTTGGGTGGGATTGGGGAAATTCTCCGCCAGGGCTTCACCGTTGATGGAAGTTAATCCGGCCCGAACGGGGACTAGATCCGCAGGAGGCATGTATCCCTATATCTGAAGTTTATTCAGATGAGCGTGGGATACCGAATAGCTTTCCCAGTTGCCTTTTCGAGGGCCGTGAGGGCGTGAGGAGGAGCTAGGAGCGCTGGCCATGTTTTGGCGATTTCCTGTGGGAAGATCTAAGGATTTCGTTGTTGTGTGGAATGGAATTTGGGATCTCATCTCGTTAAATAGATGCCTTTCCTGCATGGTCAAGGGGTTATTTGTAAAAATGTTTAGACCCTTCATATTCATCTAACACGTGGAAGCCAAGGCGGCGGCGGCAGCACAGAAGCTGAAGAGTGTGGTATTTAATGTAAAGCCGAACTATCCGAGGTACAATGGAGAACCCGCCTTGCAAAGCCGAAGACAAAACCGGATGTGACGTCGTCATTGAAGGCAAGTTCGGGGGCTACTGAGGGAGTCCTGGACTAGGGGGTCCTCGGGTGTCCGGGCCATGTGATATGTGCCGGACTGATGGGCCGTGAAGATACAAGATCGAAGACCTTCCCCCGCGTTCGGATGGGACCCTCCTTTGCGTGGATGGCAAGCTTGGCGTCCGGATGTGTAGTTTCCTTCCTCTGTAAACTGACCTTGTACAACCCTAGCCCCCTCCGATGTCTATATAAACCGGTGGGTTTAGTCCGTAGAGGCGATCACAAAATCATACAGGCTAGACATCTAGGGTTTAGCCATTACGATCTCGGGGTACATCAACTCTTGTAACCCCTATACTCATCAAAGTCAATCAAGCAGGAAGTAGGGTATTGCCTCCATTAAGAGGGCCCGAACCTGGGTAAACACCGTGTCCCCTGCCTCCTGTTACCTTCGATCCTTAGACGCACAGTTTGGGACTCCCTACCCGAGATCTACCGGTTTTGACACCGACATTACTGAGGGAGTCCTGTACTAGGGGGTCCTCGGGTGTCCCGGCTATGTGATATGGGCCAGACTGATGGGCCGTGAAGATATAAGATCAAAGACCTTCCCCCGTGTCCGGATGGGACTCTCCTTTGCATGGATGGCAAGCTTGGCATCCGGATGTGTAGTTTCCTTCCTCTATAAACCGACCTTGTGCAACCCTAGCCCCCTCCGGTGTCTATATAAACCGGAGGGTTTAGTCCGTAGAGGCGATCACAAAATCATACAGGCTAGACATCTAGGGTTTAGCATTACGATCTCGGGGTAGATCAACTCTTGTAACCGCTATACTCATCAAAGTCAATCAAGCAGGAAGTAGGGTATTACCTCCATTAAGAGGGCCCGAACCTGGGTAAACACCGTGTCCCCTACCTCCTATTACCTTCGATCCTTAGACGCACAGTTCGGGACCCCCTACCCGAGATCTGCCGGTTTTGACACCGACATTGGTGCTTTCATTGAGAGTTCCTCTGTGATTTTGACAGTAGGATTGATGGCTCGCCTTGTCATCAAGGACAGTATCACTTCCGGAGGAGCCCTAGTTTCAGGGCAAACCCTCCGGCTTGGCAGCTTCACCATGGGCGCCCGTTCGGCCGTTAATTCAAAGGCAACCCCCAAGTCACCAAAAATCATCTCCGTGTTGGCTCCGAATACTCCAACAAGATGGATCTGGCAGATGTATCGTCTTTGAATGAACTGCTGGATCGCATCACCGCCGTGGGGTCGCAACTGACTATGATCGGATTGGGCTTAAACCCGATCAGAGAGAAATTAAATCTCTACCGAGCACCCATTAGGTAGCGGTTGTGGAGGAACAAGCTGACAATAACTCCTCTCCTACATTGAGAACAAACTATGTTCAGATTTCCAAGCTCGGGATACCCATCTTCGGGAGGACACTCCCTGTCCTCCGAACATAGAATCAGGCGTTGAGCCTGAGAATTCCCGGGACACTCCGGAGCCCGGGCTGGTAGCCTCGAAAATTCTTCAAACTCCGGACTCCAAAGTGGGTCAGGGTCCGGATTTAACCCCCCACCCACCAGAAGCAATATTCCCCAAGCAATTCCGGTCCTCCGGATATATGCGACCTAATGTATGTGCGGCAGCAGCCTGAGGAAATGGTCCATCACTTTTGGGCCAGATTCCTCCTTGTTAAAAACTAGATCAAAGATTGCTGCGACGACGACGCGATCTCAGTATTCTGCAACAACTGTACGGATGAGGGAATCCTTAATGCCCTCAATCGCTGTCGCGTACTGCACTTTGCAGATTTGGCATGCATAGTACAGAAGTACTGTGCATTGGAAAGCGCCTCGAAAACTCAGACAGCCCGCTGGGAACCGCAGGCCTTTAAGCCATCTCCCGGACGGGCGAAAAGGACGCACCCTCGCGGGGCACCTTATCATCACCCCGTGGACAAAAAGAATAAGCCCTTTACGGGACATAGAACTGTCCGTGAGGAATGGCTCGATAGGCCCTATCAAATACACATGACGCCGAATACCGAACCAACACACAGCCTCCGAGCATGTTGGATACTCCGGCAAGTGGCCAAGAGCGGTGAGGCTATCCTGACCAACACTACCCTAGAGAAGTACTCTTCAGAGGACGACGATCCCAAAGTATTTACGGTCTTCGAGACCTTTACTTCAAATAATCGGTGTAAAAGGGCACTCCGCGACCTCGCCGAAGTTTGCCAAGTAGCAACAATAAATCCTTGGAACGATATGGCGATAACTTTCTATGCCGATGACGAACCAAGATCCCGATCTGTCCGGGCACCAGCCGCTTTGGTCCTAAACCCAATCGTGGACGGCTTTCGGCTCACTAAAGTGCTCATGGACGGCGGCAGCGGACTGAACCTCATTTACGAAGACACGCTCAATAAAATGCAAATGGACAAGAGTCGCATTGAGCAAAGTAATACAACCTTTCGAGGCATTATCCCCAGTCGGGAAGCAAGATGCTCGGGGAAAATTAAACTCGACGTGGTATTCGGCATGCCGGAGAACTATATGTCTGAAGTGTTACGCTTTCATGTGGCACCTTTCAACAGCGGGTATCACGCCCTGTTGGGGCGAGACGCATTCACACGCTTTCAAGCCATACCCCATTACGGGTATATGAAGCTCAAGATGCCCGGGCCCACCAGAGTTATCACTATCACCAGTGATCCGGACATAGCACTCCGTGCCGAAAACAAAACCGCCTCTCTGGCCCTCGAGGCACTATCCGAGGCCCTTGCGGCCGAAGAATTAACCACCCTACGTTCCACAGTGGACAGGGACGACGTAATCCTCGATAAGAGACCTAAGTCAACTTCGTTCAAACCAGCAGACGAAATAGTCAAATTTCAAGTTCACCCGACGGACCCCAACAAGACTGCTTCTATTGGGGCACAGCTGGATCCAACGGTCGACGCTGCATTACACGCGTTCCTACGTGAGAACTGGGACATCTTCGCCTAGCACCCTTCGGATATGCCAGGAATCCCACGTGGGCTGGCCGAACATAGTCTCAATATACTGAAGGGATACAAACCAGTCGAGCAAACGATGCATCAATTTTCCGAACCCAAACGACAAGCTATGGGGGAGGAGCTAGCCAAGCTACTTGAAGCCGGGTTCATTAGAGAGATCAAACATCCGGACTGGCTAGAAACCTGGTCATGGTGCCGAAGAAGGATAAATCCTGGCGCTTGTGTGTCGATTTCAAAGACCTTAATAAGGCCTGCCCTAAGGATCCCTTCCCACTACCTCGCATTGACCAGATTATTGATGCAACCGCAGGACACGATTCACTGTGTTTCCTTGATGCATACTCCGGATACCATCAAATCAAGATGAAGGAATCCGACCAGGCTGCAACGGCATTCATCACCCCATACGAGCCCTTCTGATTCAACACTATGCCTTTCGGGCTCAAAAACGCCGGCGCCACTTACCAACGCATGATTCAAACATGCCTGGAAACGCAAATCGGCAAGACAGTTGAGGCATATGTAGATGATGTAGTCATCAAAACTAAGCATGTCGAGTCATTGGTGGACGACTTACGCCTTACATTCGACAACCTCCGAACATATGACATACGGCTCAATCCAGAAAAGTGCGTTTTCGACGTTCCTACCGGAAAACTGCTTGGGTTCATTGTTTCCAATAGAGGAATCGAAGCAAACCCAGCCAAAATCCAAGCCCTGTCACAATTGGCTACACCAACACACCTCAAGCAGGTCCAAAAACTAGCCGGGTGCGTGGCAACTTTGAGCCATTTTATCTCCAGATTAGGAGAAAAGTCATTGCCATTATATCGCCTGCTCCGACGCACCGACCACTTTGCGTGGACGGATGCTGCAACAGCCGGACTGGAAGAAATAAAAACTTTGTTAGCAAGCAACCCAATCCTGGCCGCACCAAACGTCGACGAGCCTATGTTGCTCTACATATCTGCAACTCACCAGGTGGTGAGTGCGGTGCTCGTCGTTGAACGAGAAGAAGAGGGACATAAATTCCCACTTCAAAAACCAGTATACTACGTATCGATGGTCCTTACACCATGCAAATCCCGATACCCACATTATCGAAAGGTAGCGTATGCGGTCTTTATGGCAACCCGAAAGCTGCGGCACTACTGTCAAGAGTGCTCGATCACGGTGACTTCCGAAGTACCACTTAATGATATCATAAACAACCAGGACGCCGCCGGCCGGATTGCCAAATGGACCATTGAGCTCTTACCATTTGAAATAACATATAAGCCACACCGAGCCATTAAATCTCAGGTGTTGGCTGACTTCGTCGCTGAATGGACAGAGGCCGAACTCCCTAAAGAGTATAGCACATATTCCAACTAGGTGATGCACTTCGACGACTCTAAATTGCTAGCTGGACTTGGGGCTGGTGTTCTCCTGATATCCCCCACAGGAGACACAGTCCGTTAT
The DNA here is from genome assembly GCF_018294505.1 of Triticum aestivum. Taxonomy (NCBI): domain Eukaryota; kingdom Viridiplantae; phylum Streptophyta; class Magnoliopsida; order Poales; family Poaceae; genus Triticum; species Triticum aestivum. The sequence continues at coordinate 400,059,928 of NC_057796.1, read as the reverse complement.
GTGCTCTAAATATTGTATACAGATTCTAACAATGCAGCCGAATATGAGGCCCTATTGCACGGTCTCCGGATGGCCGTCTCTATGGGCATACAAAGCCTCGAGGTGCGCAGGGATTCAAACCTCGCAATATCCCAAATAAACGGAGAATTCGATGCTAAAGATCTGAAGATGGCAGCTTACCGCAACGCCGTACTCAAAATATCGGCTCGGTTTGAGGGGCTCGAGTTTCATCACGTGGCTCGAGAGAGTAATCAAGCAGCGGACATCCTTGCTCGCATGGGCGCTATACTCGACCCCGTCCCACCTAACACCTTTGTGGAGAGGCTCTTCAAGCCATCCGTGGTGTGGCAGGACGAGAGCAGCAACACCAGTCCGGAGCCGATCATACCCCCAGATTCCAAACACAATTCCGATATCATCAGGGGCTCGGGCACCGAAATAACACCATCGGCCCATGAAATCATGGCTGTAATTGCCCCGTGGACTAAACCTCTCCTCGCCTACCTCACCAGGAAGGAGCTCCCTGATGATCAGACTAAGGCCCGTCGTATTGTTCGACGATCGAAAGCCTACAAAGTTCATGAAGGAGAACTATACAAGAAAAGTACTACCGGAGTCCTTCAAAGATGCATCTCCGAAGATGAGGGACGGCAGCTCTTGGCTGAAATACACGTTGGTCTTGGTGGCCATCACGCCGCAGCTCGGGCCCTTGTAAGTAAGGCCTTCCGTACGGGTTTCATTTGGCCCACGGCCCGAGCAGACGCACAGGACCTCGTGCAGCGCTGCGTGGGATGCCAGCTTTTTGCCAATCAAAGCCACATGCCGCCCACAGCCCTACGAACCATCCCCATTACTTGGCCTTTTGCGGTCTGGGGCCTAGACATGGTTGGACCCCTTAAAGGGGGAAGCCATAAGAAGAAATATTTGCTGGTTATGGTAGACAAGTTTACTAAGTGGATAGAAGCCAAACCAGTCAAAACGGCTGAAGCCGGACCACTGATAGACTTTATATCCGGTGTCGTACACCGTTATGGTGTCCCGCACAGTATTATTACTGACAACATCTCTAACTTTATGGCCGACGAGGTGAAAACTTGGTGCGCCAATTTGGGCATTAAGCTCGATTACGCCTCCGTATATCACCCTCAGACAAACGGTCAGGTCGAACGGGCTAACGGCCTGATAATGAGCGGCATCAAACCCAGACTAGTGCGATCCCTGCAAGAATTAGACAAGCACTGGGTTGAGGAACTCGATTCCGTACTCTGGGGGCTGCGGACCACGCCCAATCGCACGACCGGATATACACCTTTCTTCATGGTGTACGGCGCGGAGGCGGTCTTGCCTTGCGACATTATTCATGACTCGCCTCGAGTGCGCATATACGAAGAGAGAGAAGCCGAGCTCAATCGTCAGGACGATCTGGACAGCCTGGAGGAGGAGCGCGATGTCACGAAAGGTCGTTCCGCATTCTACCAACAGTAGGCTCGGCGATATCAAAGCAGAGAAGTACGGGCAAAGACTTATAATGTCAGGGAACTCGTTCTACGCGTACCAGAGAAGAAAAAGGACAAGCTCAAGCCCAAATGGAAAGGTCCCTTCATTATAGATGAAGTTCTCACTGGAGGAGCCTATCGCCTTCGCAACGCTTCGGATAATCGCTTGGAGCCAAACCCATGGAACGTTGCCCGACTCTGGAGATTCTACGCCTAAGTTCGCACATACACCTTTTTTCTCGTTCCTTCTTTTCTCCTTTTCGCCTTTTTATTCTTTTCTCGTTTTTATACGACTTCTAGCTCGTGTTCGGATAAACCGCACACTTAAGGGGTATACATCCTTAAATGTACATACCCCACAATACCTCGGGGCTTCTTTTCATAGAAGCTTATTTTTTTTCGAGCATCAAGTTCACCGTATATATGTGTCGTCTTCTCATATATGTCTTTCCTTCGCCATTATATGCACCTTTATGACTTAATTTTTTGCCAAGCTGGGTTGCCTGGCTCCTGTGCTTATGCCCTACGTTCCCGCTTGTTCGGCTAGGGCATAAAGGGAGCACCTCTGCGATTGTTATAGCCGGGTTATCCAGACGTGTACCTCAGACGGGTGAAGCCGAAAGCTAGCGTTCTTAAGGGAATAATTGGTCGGCGGACAAAGGACGAACTTCCCTCGTTGCAATATAAGCCCCCAAAATATAACGTGTACTGTGATTTTTAGCATCATAGCTTAGGCAATGCACAACAACGCCTGCTGGCCCAGGGAGAGGAACCCTTAATAGAACTATTCTCTCTGGAAGATGTTTCCTACGATCAAATGTAATATAACATAACTCCCCGAATACAACTTGTCTGTTCAAGCAACTATGACCGGACTGCCTGGTTTCCGAACATACTTTGGTGTTTACCGACGGTATAGTATTCGGAAACACTCCTAAACCTTGGGTTTCGGAGGTTCAAGCAGAAGGTCTGCCATGACAATCATTTTACAATTCGGCTGGAGATAAGTTTGCCGATAAAAGTACATTGCTACTTGGACTAAAAAACTTCTTCCTCCTCTAGACCATCTAACAGGCTGTCTAGTTTACAATCCTGTTGTGAAAACTTGGCGGCTATCTTTACTTGGTCATACACCAAGTTAACAGGAATTTCTTGTCCATCTGGTCCCCGAGGTCTGACCCGGGCCATATGATTCAGATCAAGTCCGGTGTACTGCGTTTTCACCATGGCCCAGGCCTCCCGTGCGCTTTCTCGGCATGCTGATATCTTCCATAGCCCAAAATGGCGACGAGCTCCTTTGTATAAATTCACGAGTTCCTCCATACTTCCTGGAGGAAAATCGGATGTCCATAAAGCCTTAGCGATGTTCCTCGTTGCCTTCCGAGCTCGCTCATGCACTTTGGACAGCTCTTGTAGCAGATCGCCTTGAAATCCGGAAACTTCTCCTTCAGGCCGCCCAGTCAGCACACCTACAGAAACAAACTTGTTAAACCTTCCATTAGGTGATCGTACGAAAGTGAGGTTTAAGAGCATACTGAATATGCCGCCTTTCAGATTTCTGTTCTCCTTTAAGGCATCCGCCAGTTGGGCTCGTATGTCCTTCAGCTCTTCTGTCGGATTTCGGGTTCCGGCAAAACCCTTGAGGTTCGAACACTGGGGTGCGCACGAAGATCTCTGATGACCCACAAGTATAGGGGATCTATCGTAGTCCTTTCGATAAGTAAGACTGTCGAACCCAACGAGGAGCAGAAGGAAATGATAAGCGGTTTTTAGCAAGGTATTCTCTGCAAGCACTGAAATTATCGGTAACAGATAGTTTTGTGATAAGGTAATTTGTAACGGGTAACAAGTAACAATAGTAAATAAAGTGCAGCAAGGTGGCCCAATCCTTTTTGTAGCAAAGGACAAGCCTGGACAAACTCTTATATAGAGAAAAGCGCTCCAGAGGATACATGGGAATTATCGTCAAGCTAGTTTTCATCACGTTCATATGATTCACGTTCGGTACTTTGATAATTTGATATGTGGGTGGACCGGTGCTTGGGTGCTGTCCTTACTTGGACAAGCATCCCACTTATGATTAACTCCTATTGCAAGCATCCGCAACTACAAAAGAAGTATTAAGGTAAACCTAACCATAGCATGAAACATATGGATCCAAATCAGCCCCTTACGAAACAACGCATAAACTAGGGTTTAAGCTTCTGTCACTCTAGCAACTCATCATCTACTTATTACTTCCCAATGCCTTCCTCTAGGCCCAAACAATGGTGAATTGTTATGTAGTCGATGTTCACATAACACCACTAGAGGAGAGACAACATACATCTCATCAAAATATCGAACGAATACGAAATTCACATGACTACTAATCGCAAGACTTCTCCCATGTCCTCAGGAACAAAAGTAACTACTCACAAATCATATTCATGTTCAAAATCAGAGGGGTATTAATATGCATATAGGATCTGAACATATGATCTTCCACCAAATAAACCAACTAGCATCAACTACAAGGAGTAATCAACACTACTAGCAACCTACATGTACCAATCTGAGGCTTTGGGACAAAGATTGGATACAAGAGATGAACTAGGCTTTGAGAGGAGATGGTGCTGGTGAAGATGTTGATGGTGATTGGCCCCCTCCCGATGAGAGGAGCGTTGGTGATGACGATGGCGATGATTTCCCCCTCCCGGAGGGAAGTTTCCTCGGCAGAACAGCTCTGCTGGAGCCCTAGATTGGTTCCGCCAAGGTTCCGCCTCGTGGCGGCGGTGTTTCTTCCAGAAAGCTTGCTTATGATTTTTTCTCGGACGAAAGACTTCATATAGCAGAAGATGGGCACCGGAGGGCCACTAGGGGGCTCACGAGGCAGGGGGCGCGCCTCCCACCCTCGTGGCCAGGGTGTGGCCTCCCTCTGCTATTTTCTTTGTCCAGTATTTTTTATTAATTCCAAAAATGACTTCCGTGAAGTTTCAGGACTTTTGGAGCTGTGCAGAATTGGTCTCTAATATTTGCTCCTTTTGCAGCTCAGAATTCCAGCTGCCGGCATTCTCCCTCTTCATGTAAACCTTGTAAAATAAGAGAGAATAGGCATAAGTATTGTGACATAATGTGTAATAACAGCCCATAATGCAATAAATGACGATATAAAAGCATGATGCAAAATGGACGTATCAACTCCCCCAAGCTTAGACCTCGCTTGTACTCAAGCGGAAGCCGATAACGATAAATATATCCACATGTTTAGAGGTAGAGGTGTCGATAAAATAAAATACGGACATGAGGGCATCATGATCATTCTTATAACGGAAACATATATGGATATTGTCATATGATTTCTTATGCTCAAGTAATAATCTATTCACAATGTCTAGTATGAATCGGAAACTTCATGGAGAACCAGCAAACTATAATCTCAGTCACTGAAGGAATTACTATTTATAATAACATCGGAAAGAGTCTATGTAAGAGCTTTTCAGCAAGTCCACATACTCAACTATCATTTAGTCTTTCACAATTGCTAACACTCACGCTATACTTGTGGTTACGAAGTTTTAATTGGACACAGAGAAAGATAGGGGCTTATAGTTGCCTCCCAACCTTTTACCTCAAGGGTAATGTCAACAATAATAGTTCATGCTAACTTACATCCAGTTAGATATATATATCAGGATCTTTCCAACACAAGGTGCTTGCCAAAGGATAAAATGTAAAAAGGAAAGTTGAAGATCACCATGACGCTTGCATAAGGGTAAGAGATAGAAGTAAAAGATAGGCCCTTCACAGAGGTAAGCAGAGGTTGTCATGCACTTTCATGGTTGGATGCACGAAATCTTAATGCAAAGGAACGTCACTTTATATTGCCACTTGTGATGTGGACCTTTATATGCAGTCCGTCGCTTTTATTTCTTCCACATCACAAGATCGTATAAAGCTTATTTTCTCCACACTAATAAATCATACATATTTAGAGAGCAATTTTTATTGCTTGCACCGATGACAACTTACTTGAAGGATCTTACTCAATCCATAGGTAGATATGGTGGACTCTCATGGCAAAACTGGGTTTAGGGGTATTTGGAAGCACAAGTAGTATCTCTACTTGGTGCAAAGAATTGGCTAGCATGAGGGAGAAAGGCAAGCTCAACATGTTGGATGATCCATGACAATATAGTTTATTTCAGATATAAGAAAACATAACCCATTACGTTGTCTTCCTTGTCCAACATCAACTCATTAGCATGTCATATTTTAATGAGTGCTCACAATCATAAAAGATGTCCAAGATAGTATATTTATATGTGAAACCTCTCTTTCTTTATTACTTCCTATTAATTGCAACGATGACCAAAACTATGTTTGTCAACTCTCAACAATTTTAATCATCATACTCTTTCTATGTGAAGTCATTACTCTCCATAAGATCAATATGACTTCTTTATTTCTTTTTATTCTTTTCTTTTCTTTCATTCCCTCAAGATCATGGCAAAATAATCAAGCCCTTGACTCAACACTAATCTTTATTATATAGCTCACGGACTCGATTACATAGAGGGATCATAAAGCAAAACTCAAAACTAAATCATACTAAAACTTTATTCTACTAGATCAAGATATTACCAGAAGGATCGAACTAAGAAAAAGGTAAAGATAGGAGTGTGACAGTGATATGATACCGGGGCACCTCCCCCAAGCTTGGTGGTTGCCAAGGGGAGTGCCCATACCCATGTGATTATATCTCCTTTGCTGGTGAAGAAGATGGAGGTCATGATGGATAGTCGCACATCGAGCGTAGGAGGTCCTCCAATTTGCGGATAATGCCCTTGAGTGCGATGATATGCTCCTTCAACAAAATATTTTTACGTGTGAGATACCTATTTTGTATACGAGCTAACTCAATCATCTTGAGAGATTCGATCTCAGTTGGGGTAAGAAGATTGTGATCAAGTTGAAGGATGTCTTCTGCTGCCGGAACTTGGTCCTCCGTGGCCTTCTTGATCCCTTCATCCTTGTTGATCTCCATGGGTTCTTCCCTCTTCAGCTCTATCTTCATTAGCCAAGCATCGTTGTCACCATTGTTGGAGGAGGGGGACGACATGATGCCTGGCCTTGACAACCCTTACAGAAAACAACTCGATACAAGAACAGAGGATAATTGCGTGATACAGTGGTCAAAACCTTCGGGAGATTATATAATGAATTTTTACCGACCAAAAGAAGTATTGTGCAAGAAAACGGAGTCCGGAGAGCACACGAGGTGCCCATGAGGTAGGGGCGCGCCCAGGGGGGTAGGGCGCGCCCTCCACCCTCGTGGAGGCCTCGTGTCCTTCCCGGACTGCTTCTTATTTTCCTATTTTTCTAAATATTCCAAAATGGAGAAAAATTGCCATTAGAACTGTTTTGGAGTCACAATGTCTAGTATGAATCGGAAACTTCATGGAGAACCAGCAAACTATAATCTCAGTCACTAAAGGAATTACTATTTATAATAACATCGGAAAGAGTCTATGTAAGAGCTTTTCAGCAAGTCCACATACTCAACTATCATTTAGTCTTTCACAATTGCTAACACTCACGCTATACTTGTGGTTACGAAGTTTTAATTGGACACAGAGAAAGATAGGGGCTTATAGTTGCCTCCCAACCTTTTACCTCAAGGGTAATGTCAACAATAATAGTTCATGCTAACTTACATCCAGTTAGATATATATATCAGGATCTTTCCAACACAAGGTGCTTGCCAAAGGATAAAATGTAAAAAGGAAAGTTGAAGATCACCATGACGCTTGCATAAGGGTAAGAGATAGAAGTAAAAGATAGGCCCTTCACAGAGGTAAGCAGAGGTTGTCATGCACTTTCATGGTTGGATGCACGAAATCTTAATGCAAAGGAACGTCACTTTATATTGCCACTTGTGATGTGGACCTTTATATGCAGTCCGTCGCTTTTATTTCTTCCACATCACAAGATCGTATAAAGCTTATTTTCTCCACACTAATAAATCATACATATTTAGAGAGCAATTTTTATTGCTTGCACCGATGACAACTTACTTGAAGGATCTTACTCAATCCATAGGTAGATATGGTGGACTCTCATGGCAAAACTGGGTTTAGGGGTATTTGGAAGCACAAGTAGTATCTCTACTTGGTGCAAAGAATTGGCTAGCATGAGGGAGAAAGGCAAGCTCAACATGTTGGATGATCCATGACAATATAGTTTATTTCAGATATAAGAAAACATAACCCATTACGTTGTCTTCCTTGTCCAACATCAACTCATTAGCATGTCATATTTTAATGAGTGCTCACAATCATAAAAGATGTCCAAGATAGTATATTTATATGTGAAACCTCTCTTTCTTTATTACTTCCTATTAATTGCAACGATGACCAAAACTATGTTTGTCAACTCTCAACAATTTTAATCATCATACTCTTTCTATGTGAAGTCATTACTCTCCATAAGATCAATATGACTTCTTTATTTCTTTTTATTCTTTTCTTTTCTTTCATTCCCTCAAGATCATGGCAAAATAATCAAGCCCTTGACTCAACACTAATCTTTATTATATAGCTCACGGACTCGATTACATAGAGGGATCATAAAGCAAAACTCAAAACTAAATCATACTAAAACTTTATTCTACTAGATCAAGATATTACCAGAAGGATCGAACTAAGAAAAACGGTAAAGATAGGAGTGTGACGGTGATATGATACCGGGGCACCTCCCCCAAGCTTGGTGGTTGCCAAGGGGAGTGCCCATACCCATGTGATTATATCTCCTTTGCTGGTGAAGAAGATGGAGGTCATGATGGATAGTCGCACATCGAGCGTAGGAGGTCCTCCAATTTGCGGATAATGCCCTTGAGTGCGATGATATGCTCCTTCAACAAAATATTTTTACGTGTGAGATACCTATTTTGTATACGAGCTAACTCAATCATCTTGAGAGATTCGATCTCAGTTGGGGTAAGAAGATTGTGATCAAGTTGAAGGATGTCTTCTGCTGCCGGAACTTGGTCCTCCGTGGCCTTCTTGATCCCTTCATCCTTGTTGATCTCCATGGGTTCTTCCCTCTTCAGCTCTATCTTCATTAGCCAAGCATCGTTGTCACCATTGTTGGAGGAGGGGGACGACATGATGCCTGGCCTTGACAACCCTTACAGAAAACAACTCGATACAAGAATAGAGGATAATTGCGTGATACAGTGGTCAAAACCTTCGGGAGATTATATAATGAATTTTTACCGACCAAAAGAAGTATTGTGCAAGAAAACGGAGTCCGGAGAGCACACGAGGTGCCCATGAGGTAGGGGCGCGCCCAGGGGGGTAGGGCGCGCCCTCCACCCTCGTGGAGGCCTCGTGTCCTTCCCGGACTGCTTCTTATTTTCCTATTTTTCTAAATATTCCAAAATGGAGAAAAATTGCCATTAGAACTGTTTTGGAGTCGGTTTACTTACCGTACCACATACCGATTCCTTTTCCGAGTCTGAAACGTTCTAGAAAGTGTCTCTTATGTATTCCTCTGGTGTTACGGTTTCAATAACATTAGTTTCAACATTTATAGGATTACCTGAGATATAATGTTTGATTCTTTGACCATTCACCACCTTTCGATTTGTGCCTTCGAAGTTGTTGATTTTTATGGCACCGGAACGATAGACCTCCTCGATAACGTAGGGACCTTCCCATTAGAGAGAAGTTTTCCTGCAAAAAATCTTAAACGAGAGTTGTATAGCAATACATAATCACCTACATTAAACTCACGCTTTTGTATCCTTTTGTCATGCCATCTTTTAAACTTTTCTTTAAACAACTTGGCATTCTCATAGGCTTGGGTTCTCCATATATCAAGCGAGCTTATGTCAAATAGCCTCTTCTCACCGGCAAGTTTGAAATCATAATTGAGCTCTTTAATGGCCCAATATGCCTTATGTTCTAGTTCGAGAGGTAAGTGCCATGCTTTTTCATAAACCATTTTATACGGAGACATACCCATAGGATTTTTATATGCAGTTCTATAGGCCCATAATGCATCATCATGTTTCTTGGATCAGTTCTTTCTAGATCTATTAATAGTCTTTTGCAAATTTAATTTGAGCTCTCTGTTACTCAATTCTACTTGACCACTAGACTGTGGGTGATAGGGAGATGCAATTCTATGATTAACATCATACTTGGCAAGCATTTTACGAAAGGCACCATGAATAAAATGTGAACCTCCATCAGTCATCAAATATCTAGGGACTCCAAACCTTGGAAAAATAACTTCTTTAAGCATCTTAATAGAAGTGTTATGATCAGCACTACTAGTTGGAATAGCTTCTACCCACTTAGTAACGCAATCAACAGCAACTAAATTTGTGTATACCCATTAGAGGAAGGAAACGGTCCCATATAATCAAAGCCCCAAACATCAAATGGTTCAATAACAAGTGAATAATTCATAGGAATTTCTTGACGTCTACTAATATTACCAATTCTTTGACATTCATCACAAGATAAGACAAACTTACGAGCATCCTTGAAGAGAGTAGGCCAATAAAAATCGGATTGTAGTACCTTATGTGCAGTTCTATCTCCAGCGTGGTGTCCTCCATAAGCTTCGGAGTGACACTTGCGTAGGATCTGTTCCTGTTCATGCTCAGGCGCACAACGTCTAATAACACCATCTACTCCTTCTTTATAAATATGTGGGTCATCCCAAAAGTAATGTCTCAAATCATAGAAAAACTTTTTCTTTTGCTGGTATGTGAAACTAGGTGGTATAAATTTAGCAACAATATAGTTAGCATAATCAGCATACCATGGAGCAGTACGAGAAGCATTTATGACAGCTAATTGTTCATGAGGAAAGCTATCATCAATAGGTAGTGGGTCATCAAGAACATTCTCTAACCTAGACAAGTTGTCTGCAACGGGGTTCTCAGCTCCCTTTCTATCAATAATATGCAAATCAAATTCTTGTAGCAAGAGAACCCATCTAATAAGTCTAGGTTTAGCATATTTCTTTTCCATAAGGTATTTAATAGCAGCATGATCAGTGTGAATAGTAACTTTAGAATCAACAATATAAGGTCTGAACCTATCACAAGCAAAAACAACTGCTAAAAATTCTTTTTCAGTAGTAGCATAATTTCTCTGGGCATTGTCTAGAGTTTTACTATCATATTGAATAACATTTAATTTCTTATCAACTCTTTGTCCTAGAACAGCACCTACGGCATAATCACTAGCATCACCCATAATTTCAAAAGGTAAATTCCAATCAGGTGGCTGAACGATAGGTGCAGAAATCAATGCTTTCTTAAGTATTTCAAATGCTTCTACACAATCATCATCAAAGACAAAATGAATATCTTTTTGTAATACATTAGTTAGAGGCCGAGAAATTTTTGAGAAGTCCTTAATGAACCTCCTATGAAAACTGGCATGACCAAGAAAACTTCTTATACCTTTGATGTCCTTGGGACATGGCATCTTTTCAATAGCATCAACTTTAGCTTTATCAACTTCAATACCTCTTTCAGAAATTTTATGCCCCAAGACAATACCTTCATTAACCATAAAGTGGCCCTTATCCCAATTCAAGACAAGGTTAGTTTCTTCACATCTCTGCAAAACTTTATCAAGGTTGCTCAAGAAATCATCAAAAGAGGATCCATAAACGGAGAAATCATCCATGAAAACCTCACAAATCTTTTCACAAAAGTCAGAGAATATAGCCATCATGCATCTTTGAAAGGTAGCAGGTGCATTACATAAACCAAAAGGCATACGTCTATAAGAAAAAGTACCGAAAGGGCAGGTAAAAGTGGTATTTGCTTGATCATCAGCTGACACAGGTATTTCAGAGAAACCAGAGTAACCATCTAGAAAGAAAAAATGTGTGTGTTTGGATGATCTTTCTAGCATTTGATCAATGAATGTCAAGGGGTAATGATCTTTTTTAGTAGCTTTATTTAATTTGCGTAAATTGATTACCATCCTATAACCTGTAATAATTCTTTGCGGAATCAATTCATCTTTATCATTAGGAACGATAGTAATACCTCCCTTCTTAGGGACACAATGGACATGACTTACCCACTGACTATCAACAACGGGATAAATTATACCTGCCTCAAGGACCTTTAATATTTCCTTTCTTACAACTTCTTTCATCTTAGGATTTAACCATCGCTGATGATCAATAACTGGTTTGGCGTCTTTCTCCAAATTTATTTTGTGTTGACATAGAGTGGGAATAATGCCCTTAAGATCATCAAGAGTATATCCAATAGCAGCACGGTGCTTCTTCAGAGTTTTCAATAATTTCTCTTCTTCATGTTCTGAAAGGTTAGCACTAATAATAACAGGATATATCTTCTTTTCATCAAGATAAGCATATTTAAGAGTATCAGGCAATGGTTTAAGCTCAAACACGGGATCACCCTTGGGTGGAGGAGGATCCCCTAGGATTTCAACAGGCAAGTTGTGTTTCATAATAGGTCCCCGTTTAAAGAATACTTCATCTATTTCCTTTCTTTCATTCATAAACATATCATTTTCATGGTCCAGCAAATATTGTTCTAAAGGATCATTAGGAGGCACAACAATAGAAGCAAGCCCAATAATTTCATCCTTACTAGGCAATTCCTCATCACGGGGTTGTCTACGAAATTTAGAAAAATTAAACTCATGAGACATATCATCCTTTTCGCAGTCTATCTTAGCATTAACAGTGTTCAAGAAGGGTCTACCAAATATGATGGGACAAAAGCTATCTTGTGGGGAACCAAGAACAAGAAAATCAGCAGGATATTTAACTTTCCCACACAAGACTTCAACATCTCTAACAATCCCAATCGGTGATATAGTATCTCTATTGGCAAGCTTAATGGTGACATCAATTTCTTCTAACTCAGCCGGTGCAATATCATGCATAATTTCTTGGTATAAAGAAATAGGTATTGCACTAGCACTAGCACTAGCACCCATATCACATAAGCCATGATAACAATGATCTCCTATTTTAACAGAAATAACAGGCATGCCTACCACAGGTCTATGCTTATCTTTAGCACCAGGTTTTGCAATTCTAGCAGTTTCCTCACAGAAATAAATGACATGCCCATCAATATTATCAGCCAAGAGATCCTTAACCATAGCAATATTAGGTTCAACTTTAACTTGCTCAGGAGGTGTATAAGTTCTTATATTGCTTTTATGAACCACAGTTGAAGCTTTAGCATGATCCTTTATTCTAACAGGGAAAGGTGGATTCTCAACATAAGCAGTAGGAACAATAGGATCATTATAAGTGATAGTCTTTTCTTCAACTTTAATAGGTTCAACTACTTTTACTTCTATGGGAGGATGATATTTAAACCACTTCTCCTTAGGGAGATCAACATGAGCAGCAAAAGATTCACAAAAAGAAGCTACTATCTCAGAGTCAAGTCCATATTTAGTGCTAAATTTACGGAAAACATCGGTATCCATAAAAGATTTAACACAATCAAACTTAGGTGTTATACCTGACTCCTTACCTTCGTCGAGATCCCAATCTTCAGAGTTGCGTCTAATTCTTTCCAATAAATCCCATTTGAACTCAATAGTCTTCATCATAAAAGAACCAGTACAAGAAGTATCGAGCATGGAGCGATTGTTGTCAGAAAGCCGAGCATAAAATTTTTGAATAATCATTTCTCTTGAGAGCTCATGATTGGGGCATGAATATAACATTGACTTAAGCCTCCCCCAAGCTTGAGCGATGCTTTCTCCTTCGCGAGGCCAAAAATTATATATATAATTACGATCACGATGAACAAGATGCATAGGATAAAACTTCTGATGAAATTCCAATTTCAATCGTTTGTGGTCCCATGATCCCATATCATCACATAGCCTATACCATGTCAATGCATCTCCCTTCAAAGATAAAGGGAAGACCTTCTTCTTGATAACATTATCGGGCATACCTGCAAGCTTAAATAATTCACAAACTTCATCCACATAGATTAAGTGTAAATCGGGGTGCAATGTTCCATTTCCTGCAAAAGGATTAGCTAGCAGTTTCTCTCTCATACCCGAAGGAATTTCAAAGTAAACATTTTCAGTAGGTTCAGTAGGTTGAGGAGCAACTATTTGCTCTACCGGTCGGGGTGAAGATACCCCGAACAAGCCCCTCAAAGGATTACTTTCCATAGTGAGAAGTGACAGTAAATTTCAACACACTATAAATTTTTTCCTTACCAAATTCCACCTACCAAAGGTGCTTCAGTCCCCGGCAACGGCACCAGAAAAGAGTCTTGATGACCCACAATTATAGGGGATCTATCGTAGTCCTTTCGATAAGTAAGAGTGTCGAACCCAACGAGGAGCAGAAGGAAATGATAAGCGGTTTTTAGCAAGGTATTCTCCGCAAGCACTGAAATTATCGGTAACATATAGTTTTGTGATAAGGAATTTGTAACGGGTAACAAGTAACAAAAGTAAATAAAATTCAGCAAGGTGGCCGAATCCTTTTTGTAGCAAAGGACAAGCCTGGACAAACTCTTATATAGAGAAAAGCGCTCCTGAGGACACATGGGAATTATCGTCAAGCTAGTTTTCATCACGTTCATATGATTCGCGTTCGGTACTTTGATAATTTGATATGTGGGTGGACCGGTGCTTGGGTGCTGTCTTTACTTGGACAAGCATCCCACTTATGATTAACTCCTATTGCAAGCATCCGCAACTACAAAAGAATTATTAAGGTAAACCTAACCATAGCATGAAACATATGGATCCAAATCAGTCCCTTACGAAGCAACACATAAACTAGGGTTTAAGCTTCTGTCACTCTAGCAACCCATCATCTACTTATGACTTCCCAATGCCTTCCTCTAGGCCCAAACAATGGTGAAGTGTTATGTAGTCGACGTTCACATAACACCACTAGAGGAGAGACAACATACATCTCATCAAAATATCGAACGAATACCAAATTCACATGACTACTAATAACAAGACTTCTGCAATGTCCTCAGGAACAAAAGTAACTACTCACAAATCATATTCATGTTCGAAGTCAGAGGGGTATTAATATGCATATAGGATCTGAACATATGATCTTCCACCAAATAAACCAACTAACGTCAACTACAAGGAGTAATCAACACTACTAGCAACCTACAGGTACCAATCTAAGGCTTTGGGACAAAGATTGGATACAAGAGATGAACTAGGGTTTGAGAGGAGATGGTGCTGGTGAACATGTTGATGGAGATTGGCCCCCTCCCGACGAGAGGAGCATTGGTGATGACGATGGCGATGATTTCCCCCTCCCGGAGGGAAGTTTCCCCGGCAGAACATCTTTGCTGGAGACCTAGATTGGTTCCGCCAAGGTTCCACCTCGTGGCGCCGTGTTTCTTCCCCAAAGCTTGCTTATGATTTTTCTCAGACGAAAGACTTCATATAGCCGAAGATGCGCACCGGAGGGCCACCAGGGGGCCCACGAGGCAGGGGGCGCGCCCAGGGGGTAGGGCGCGCCTCCCACCCTCGCGGCCAGGGTGTGGCCTTCCTCTGGTATTTTCTTCGTCCAGTATTTTTTATTAATTGCAAAAATGACTTTCGTGAAGTTTCGGGACTTTTGAAGCTGTGCAGAATAGGTCTCTAATATTTTCTCCTTTTCCAGCCCAGAATTCCAGCTGCCGGCATTCTCCCTCTTCATGTAAACGTTGTAAAATAAGAGAGAATAGGCATAAGTATTGTGACATAATGTGTAATAACAGCCCATAATGCAATAAATAACGATATAAAAGCATGATGCAAAATGGACGTATCAATCTCTCCCCACCTAATCACGCCCTCATCCTCACCGCGATCTCAAAGCTTAGCGCGTCGAACCCGCAGAAAGAGAGACACAAGAGTTTATACTGGTTCGGGCCACTGATGTGGTGTAATAACCTACTCCAGTGTGGTGTGGTGGATTGCCTCTTGGGCTGAGGATGAATAGTTAAAAGGGAAGAACAACCTCCTGAGGAGAGGTGCTCTTGTGCTTGGTGAACTTGTGTGTGGTTGAGGATGATCTGAATCAGTCGGCTCTCTATGGTGGTGGCTAGTCCTATTTATAGAGGCCCTGGTCCTCTCCCCAAATATTGAGCGGGAATGGATCCAACAACGGCCAAATTAGAAGGGAGACAACTAGTACAAGTTATCCTGACTAAAGGTGGTCTTCGCCTGCCAAAGGCTCTGGTGGTGACGCCGTCTTGGGCTCCACGGTGACCTCCGTCCTGTCGTCCTACTGGTCTTGGTCACGTTGCACAGATATGGAAACCTTTGCCTGATGCCTCGGGACTCCTCGCCTGCGCTTGCCTCTTTAGCACCAAAGAGGAAGCGAGGAAACTGCACGCGCTGACGCCCACCTGGCTCCAGTCGTCATGGCTTGCATCATAGAAACCTCGCGAGGTGTCCCTTGCCTTGATCTCTCCGCCCCTCGCGAGCCAGCCTGGTGAGGCAGCCCCCGAGGAGGTCTTGTGTCGTCCGCCTCGTGAGGCTTGGCCCCTTGCGAGGGTCTTGAGTGTTTGCTGGTGAAGATGGGCCGTACAGGGCCGCTGGTGGAGCCACGCCGTGGGCCGCAGGCAGGCAAGTCTGGGGACCCCCGTTCCCAGGATGCCGACAGTAGCCCCCGGGCCCAAGGCGCGCTTGAACTTGGCTTCGGGGCGAAGCCAAAGGGCAAGTGCGGAGCGCCGTGGGCCCCAACAGCCTGCGGCCCTGCTCGACGCGTGGCGATTGATTGGACGTGGGCGTCTTCGCTTCCCCACGCTTACTCGGCAACCGCCCGATTTGATGAGTCCCTGCTGCATGCAGGAAAAAACCATCGTTACCTGTGATCGTGGGGGTCGCCGGTTGGCCTTCTCCCGCTATAAATGAGGAGGGGGCGGAGCCCCTGTTGCTCATCCCTTCCTGCTCCATTCGCTTCCTCTTCCTCGCTCCATTGCTAGCAGCGACTCCCATGGCGCCCACGAAGTGGTTCTCGGCCGCGGAGAAGGGGAAGGCCCGCCAAGAGGGGCCTGGCTCTCCGCCGCCCAAGCGCGGGCGCGGCCGTCCCCGTAAGAACGCCGTGACCCCTGCTGCGGCCCCTCTCGGCCACGGCGGCGCCACTTCTCGTGGTGGGACTTGCCCAGATCGTGGCAGCCCCGTCGATGAAGGGAGGCGCGCCATGGTCGCACGGCCTCCCCGGCCGTGCTTTCACTCGGCGGAGGTGCTGCCGGAGTTCGTCATGTGGTCAGAGAACCCAGCCGGCACCTGGCTTCAGCTCCCGCGCTTCTTCGCCGGTGAGCTGCCAGCCACAGGTCCAGGCGGACGGCTGCTGCAGCAATGCTTCATGGGTCGCGGTCGAGGTCTCCGTCACAGGCAACGCAGCCCTGGCCCGCGGCTAGCAGACGTTTGCCCGCGCGCGCGGCCTGGGCAGGCGGTGCACCCTCCACTTCAAATATGACGGCAACGCGACCCTCTACGTGAGGGCGCTCGGAGAAGATGGCCGCCGCGTCGGGTGCTGCCCCGAAGACAAGGACGGCGATGAGGTGCTTGGCCTTGGCGACGGCCGAGACGAGGGTGAGTATGGTCTTGCCTTCGGTGCCGGCCACCGCTCGCCCAGCTACGGCGATTCTCCCTCCAGCGACAGCTCCAGCAGCGGCGGCTACAACCAGCCGCCACGCCTCCGCGCCCGCTTCGAGGGTGCCAGCGGGTCATCTCGTCGCCGCGCACCAGTGAAGCGCGAGGAGGGGTCCGGCTGAGCTCAGGGGATCACCATGGGTCCGTTCTCGCGAGCTGCTACAGGGGCACGCACCACTTCTGTTTCGTTGTTTCCTTCCTGCATTTAGAGAGAGACAAGTATGGGGCCCCGTGGGGGCGTGCAACACACCATGATTGCCAAGTTGCTATGCCATATTTATAGTTCCTGTGTCGTATTGCAGTGTCAATGTTTTATGTAAGCGCGTAGAAATGACTTAGCTTGACGTGCTCGAAATAGTTTTCGCCGCGTGAGGCGCGCATTTCCCAGTTCCTGACGAGGCCTCCTTGGCCTGGGAGGCGTCCCGGAACTGCAAAAATTCGTTAGGGAACTGTTAGTTTCCCGGGCCCTGGTCGCAGGCGCCGCTGGCCACTGTCGGTGTTCTGGGAACGGGTGTCCCCAAACTTGCTTGCCGGCGGCCCACGGCGTGGCTCTGCGAGTGGGCCCGTATGGCCCATCTTCACCAACAAAAATTCGAGACACTCGCGAGGGGCCAAGCCTCGCGAGGCGGACGACACAAGACCTCCTCGGGAGCGACCTCCCCAGGCTGGCTCGCGAGGGGTGGAGAGATCAAGGCAAGGCAAACCTCGCGAGGTTCTCATGACGTGAGCCATGACGATCGAGACCAGGCGGGCGCCAGCGCGCACAGTGTCCTTACTTCCTCTTTGGTGCTAAGGAGGCAAGCGCAGGCGAGGAGTACCAAGGCGTCAAGCAAAGGTTTCCATAATGGTGCAACGAGACCAAGACCAGCAGGACGGCAAGACGGAGGTCATCGTGGAGCCCCAGCCAGCGTCACGACCAGAGCCTTTGGCAGGAGAAGACCACCTTTATTCAGGATAGCTTGTACTAGCTTTCCCCTTTCAAATTGGCCGTTGTTGGCTCCCTTCCCGCTCAATATTTGGGGAGAGGGCCAGGGCCTCTATAAATAGGACTAGCCACCACAGTAGGAGGCAACTGAGCCTCAGCCAGATCATCTTGGACTTGATCCAACCCATCCTCACACCCACCAAGCACAAGAACACCTCACCTCAGGAGGCTATTCTTCCCCTTGTATTGTTCATCCTCAGCCCGAGAGGCAATCCACCACACCACACTGGAGTAGGGTATTACACCACAACAGAGACCTGAACCAATATAAATCTTGTGTCCCTTGTGTTGTGAGTTCGTCGAGCTAAGCTTAGAGATCCAAGTGAGGCTGAGGGCGTGATTCGGTAGGGGGAGATCTTCGTGCGCACCCCAGTGTTCTAACCTTGAGGGTTTTGCCGGAACCCAAGATCCAACAGCCACGATATAGCACTTCGCATCGCGGTACCCGAGGGGCATAGATTGAGGGAAGTGTGCCAGCTTATGAGCTCGAATGAGGGTGCCTCGCGAAAAACTGGAAAAAAACCCTGGCGAGGGCAGGCACCTGTCCAACCCCCTCGCGAGGCGTGCGAGAGAGAGTACAGGTCAAGATAAGGAACCGAAGGCAGAAACGGAGGCAAAGGGCGACGAAATCAAACGGCAAGGAACACCAGAAAGAAAATTTCCAATAAAGAGGGGCAAGCCAACCACAGAAAGCAAATGAAAAGCCGCGTCCGGCACCTAGTCTAGTCTTCTTGTCTTCTCACCAGCGCGGAGCTAAGTGTTGCCACTAGGACGTGGGAGGGAGTCCTCGAGGCCTGAGGGCGGCACTCCTGAAACTCCGGGGCGTGTACAACCCCACTCATTATTATGTGAGAGTGTCACGAGCGGAGACCTTCACACGCACTGGGCCTTCTTCACAGGCGCCGGGCCTTTCTTCACGGGTAGAACTTCCGGAGGTGTTGGATGTTCCAGGCGTTCTGGACGAGGACGCCATTCCTGTGTCGTATTGCAGTGTCAATGTTTTATGTAAGCGCGTAGAAATGACTTAGCTTGACGTGCTCGAA
Organism: Triticum aestivum; assembly: GCF_018294505.1. Taxonomy (NCBI): domain Eukaryota; kingdom Viridiplantae; phylum Streptophyta; class Magnoliopsida; order Poales; family Poaceae; genus Triticum; species Triticum aestivum. The sequence goes on along the minus strand of NC_057796.1, from coordinate 400,040,751 downwards.
GTAGTTTTCGCCGCGTGAGGCGCGCATTTCCCAGTTCCTGACGAGGCCTCCTTGGCCTGGGAGGCGTCCCGGAACTGCAAAAATTCATTAGGGAACTGTTAGTTTCCCGGGCCCTGGTCGCAGGCACCGCTGGCCACTGTCGGTGTTCTGGGAACGGGTGTCCCCAAACTTGCCTGCCGGCGGCCCACGGCGTGGCTCTGCGAGTGGGCCCGTATGGCCCATCTTCACCAACAAGCATTCGAGACTCGCGAGGGGCCAAGCCTCGCGAGGCGGACGATACAAGACCTCCTCGGGAGCGACCTCACCAGGCTGGCTCGCGAGGGGCGGAGAGATCAAGGCAAGGCAAACTTCGCGAGGTTCTCATGATGTGACCATGATGATCGAGACCAGGCGGGCGCCAGGCGGGTGCCAGCGTGCATAGTGTCCTTGCTACCTCTTTGTTGCTAAGGAGGCAAGCGCAGGCGAGGAGTATCGAGGCGTCAAGAAAAGGTTTCCATATCGGTGCAATGAGACCAAGACCAGTAGGACAACAAGATGGAGGTCATCATGGAGCCCAAGCCAGCGTCTCGACCAGAGCCTTTGGCAGGCGAAGACCACCTTTAGTCAGGATAGCTTGTACTAGCTGTCCCCTTTCAAATTCGCCGTTGTTGGCTCCCTTCCCGCTCAATATTTGGGGAGAGGACCAGGGCCTCTATAAATAGGACTAGCCACCACAGTAGGAGGCAACTGAGCCTCAGCCAGATCATCTTGGACTGGATCCAACCCATCCTCACACCCACCAAGCACAAGAACACCTCACCTCAGGAGGCTGTTCTTCCCCTTGTACTGTTCATCCTCAGCCCGAGAGGCAGTCCACCATACCACACTGGAGTAGGGTATTACACCACAACGGTGGCCCGAACCAGTATAAATCTTGTTTCCCTTGTGTTGCGAGTTCGCCGAGCTAAGCTTAGAGATCCCAGTGAGGCTGAGGGCGCGATTCGGTAGGGGGAGATCTTCGTGCGCACCCCAGTGTTCGAACCTTGAGGGTTTTGCCAGAACCCGAGATCCGACATTTGGTGCGCCAGGTAGGGGTGCGCCCAAACTTTCTTCCGCCAGTTGACCCGCTTGTTGATCCACCGACACTCCAGCGACTCAAGGACCAATGCCGACCGCTGGGCAGCCTGGCCAGCCCGGGCGGCGCCGCCCGCCCAAGAAGACCTCAACCCCGCGCTCCAAGCAGCGCGCGCACCACCAAACACTGCGGGGCGTGGGCAGCGCGGTCACCCACCGTCCGCCCTTACTCCACGATAAGTGCGGGCAGCCGCAAGGGCCCCAAGCCACGCCGCGGCCACGGCGCCGCACACCCGACGGGAGCAAGCAAACATGAGGGTCGCGCTCACAGTGGCTCGGGAGCTGTTGCGATGCCGGTTAATGGAGAGCGGCCAGGATGCATTGCTGGAGCGCGTCGCCGAGCTCCTGGACGCCGCGGCCTCGGGAGCACCACCCTTCTGCTCTCTGCTCACACCTCAAGCTGCGGCTGGGTCGCACGGCGGGCCTCGCCGCGCCCGCGTGCCCACGGGCGCGCCACTAGGCTTCATCGACACCGCGCAACCAACGGAGCCGGACGCCCGCTCGCACCCGCACCACCTCCGATGGGCGCAGGCACGAGCGCTGCCACCTACGGCCCCGGCGGGATGCAACCGTACCACCCTCAAGGCGGCGTGCTAGGACGGGCAACATGGAGCGTGGGGCACTACGGCGAGGTCTTTGAGGCGACGGCCTCGGAGGCCTACGTGCCTGCATGATGGACCAGGAGTACATGCTGGAAGAGGACCCTGGCTCGTTCCTCGAGCCAGGCTGGAAGGAGGAGGCGCTAGAAGCTGGCACCTTTCAGAAGCCCTCCGGAGGCCTCACCAACCACGCTGGTGACAACAGCTACCACTACAAAAAAATACACTTCCGTGATGATACGTGTTTGTCATAGTAGGTCGCGGTTTTTGTCATGCATGTATATCCATGACGATTTTATGACAGAATCAAGATAGTCATACCTGTGCTATCGTAGAAGTGTTCCATGACATTACCAAAATTATCATCACGGAAGTGTCCACTTCCATGACGATAAATCGTGTGTCACAGAAGTGCTTTCTTCAAGGGTGACCGACACGTGGCATCCACCGTAACAGAACGCCTTTAAGCTATCGGGTCTGGTTTTGGATCCGATAACCCGTTAACAGCCCCGACCAATGGGAAATTTCCACGTGTAAAATTCTTATTGGCCGGACGAAACACGTGTCAGCTCGTCAGTGGGTCAGATAGGCGCCTATGATATGTCGACACGTGCCACGGCCCACCACTGGCCCATTTAGCTTACAAAGCCGGCCCGTTTGACTTGGTCAAAAGTTAACGAGTTGGCCCATTGAAAAGCCTGTTAACGGTCTCTTCGCAAATAGCCCATTTTACGGCCCGTTAACGCACGACCCATTAGGCCCTAAAGGAAATCGGCCCAACAACGTCATGTGGGCCGTTGAATATAACACCGGCCCATTTCACTTTTGGCCCATGTATGGCCCACGACGTCTTTCGGCCCATATGAGGCCTTCGTATCTTTCGGCCCTTTACAGGCCCACGGTGACTCTAGCCCATAATGAACAGTAATTTTCTTTATACTCGTTAACGGCCCGTGATTTACATGGGCCGTTTCTAGCCCGTGTTAGCCTTCGGCCTATTGACGGCCCATACGTTCTGGGGTTCCTTTTCGGCCCTCGATTACTTCCGGCCCGTTACTGGCCTGTTCCCCTAATGGGCCAAATTCGGCCCATGGCAAGAGTCGGCCCGTTACTAGCCTGTTCCCCTAATGGGCCAAATTCGGCCCATGGCAAGAGTCGGGCCGTTACTAGCCTGTGTCCTAATGGGCCAAATTTGGCTCATGGCAAGAGTCGGCCCATTTCTGGCCTGTTAACCCGTTGCGCCGTTTCCAGCCCGTCCTATATTCTGGCCCATTAACGACCCGTTATGCCTGTGACAGAATTAAGCCTTTGCTGTCCTACGGCCTGTTACCGTGCTGGGCCGATACCAATTACGCCCGATTACGGCCCATGTAGACCCATTTATCCGACGGCCTGAGGCCCACCGATTACAAGCCCATTTATCAACGACCCGTAGGAGACCCATGGATCCTACGGCCCGTATATGGCCCATGGTAGTTGCGACCACTAGCAAACCAGGGAAAAAGAAGACTATGAAATAAATAAGGCCGAAACTAACGCTAGGCTATTAAGGCGATTGCACAGATTACATCCACTCGGCATCAAAGATCGCCACCAGTGCAAATATAGGGAACACCCTACACTATACAAAAATGGCTTGCTGTTTTCTTCAGCCGGTGGCAACACGTTAAGAATAAATTTTGTATCGCACCAAAACAAATTACAACTATATAACAAAAGGAAGGTTGGCATAAAACTTAACAGTCTAGCAGATAAATGCACCACCAGAAGTTCAGAAGCTCAGTTCATTTGACCTGACTATTATGTTTTCATGTTGTATTGTCCGATGGAGCACCATAACCCTCGCCTTCATTTCCCCTAGGCTCCTGAACAACATATCAAATGTCTGATAGTCAGGTTTCAAAACCATGCATATCTTGACGAAATTGAGCAATGTTTCTCCATGTTTCACAAAGGGTCTTTGTTAGGGAATGGACTTGTGTCTGGAGCGCAGATACAACATTGCTTTGAGCTTGCATATCTTGATCATGAGGCAGTTTGGACGATATTGCCTTAACAACCAACCTAGTATTACGCAGGAACGTGCTTTTGGCACTGTTAGTGGACAGGTACTGACCCACTGCAGCAAGAGCTGACATTGCGGTTATAGTTGCCTCGCCACCTTCAGAAGGTGGCGGTTCCACCATTTTTTCCATAGCTCGCTGAAAGTTGAGGTTTTACATTAGTAGTACCAGAACAGAAGATATTAAGGAGGCAGCAAAACCAAACAAAATAGCTTTGGTCTAAATACAGAACTTATTCTGGTGAACCCATGTAAAATATTAGTTGTATTTTATTGCAAAGTACATAATAAAACTAGGTTCCAAACATATGACCATGTACCATCGCTAATGTATTGTCTATTTCTTCACATTGTATTGAGGGCTGAGGATAAAGAGACGAAGTTTATAATACGGTAAGCATAGTATGACATCATTCATATCACAAAACAACCGAGAATAGACAAACAGGCAATTGTAACGTTGTGTGGGCAAGTCCAGCACGGAACTAGATTACGGGTCAAGATCGAAGGAACATCACTCCTCTCTTTTAAACCTTCTAAGGTGCAATGATACGCTTAGGCAATTGTGTATAAAATTGAAAAGAGTAATAGACATTGGCTGCAAACCATGCAGTTCAAGGCACAAGTCAGAGTAAGTAGTAGTTAAAAGGCATGAGGATTAAGGACTTACAACAGCGGCTTTGACTGGTGTAGTCATGCCCTTCTTCTTGCTGGTCTGACAGTCCTTGAAGATTTCCACAGCATTTGGTTCAGGTACTTTTTGGTCCTTGCGGGCTTTCCTCTGCATTTCGAACAAGTCAATATAGATCTGATAATATGGTACAGTGAAAAGAGTGAAACAACAGCTAATTACAAGAGCCTCGCAGTGTGCAATATAGCTACGAGATTCTGTCGTCTGTTGGAATTTCACTTTCGTACGGTTGGCCTTGTTGTTTGAATAGTTCACCTACAAGAAGATAGATTTGTGTGGCACATGTGTAACTAGGACTTCAACATGTGATCTGATCACATATATATAATGTACCTGATACTTCGGATCAGACCAGTGTTTGACAAGGCCCCTCCAGTCTTCATCCAATATATTTTCCACTGGAGATGTTTGGGAAAGTTCATTGTTAGCCTTGCCTTCAAAGTGAGTTTTCCTCAAGTTATACCAATACTGTCGCAGAGCAGACTTGAAAACATCGGTGCAAGCTTGTCTGGTTGCATCATCTTGGCTATCCAACTTGAACCTCATCTGTTGAAAATTATGGGAGTCTCATTATCAGCAACCTAGAAAGTATGGGACAGAGCAAGACGATATTACTAGTTTCCATACATAACCATACTTACAGATAAATGGTCGAGGAAGGTGTTGAACTGGGTTTCGTCTTTGTCATTCCTGTACTGAATCCATGTTGGGAGGATACATACATGACACCTACCGGCAACCACTGCCTTTGATACTAACTTGGCTGACTCTGTAGCATCACATGGCCTTTTTAAACCTACCTCAAAACGGATCTCCATTCTTCCTCCTCTAGATTTAGTTAACCTATCGAGCATTATCCCTGATGTTTGTTTCCTCTTGCGCCTAGGTGCTAGTCCAACAACGAACATAGGAAGTGTTAGTGTACATCAAACTGTGAGACTACATATAAAGAAGCATGCATCTGTAACTTGACTCCAGCAACTACCTTCTTGCTGTTGAAGCTCACAAGGTTCATCTGATATTGCCAACTCGTCCTGTGTCAAGAGTGCTTGGGAAGTAGTGTCAGGTGGCAAGGGAGCTTGGGAACGTGCTGCTAGCTCAGTTGACGCACGAGTAAGTCGTGCAGCTAGTAGTACTGTGGTAGGTGTTGCAAGAACTAGGGCTGTCTCTGCTTGTTTGGTGGCAGCTATTTGTTTCTGTTTGGCTTTTTTTGCAACTCGTGTAGGATGGGATGCCGTGTTTGTAGAATTTTCCGCTGGACTTTGACCTTCTATTGCACCATCAGTACCAGCAGAATCTGCAGGATTCATCCGCTTCTCATTCCCTGCCATTCTGTGTTTCTTCCTCTTTCTCTGTGCCATGTTAAGTCAAGCCGACAAGAAAAATGAATAACAATTTAGTTCTTCAGAACAAATTGATGCGTGATGCAGACGAACTGAACTTTGATGTTAGACAACCATATGATAGGAGGATGTAATATGTATGAAAAACAGGACGGAAGAGATAACCAGAACTATGATGTGTAAACTAAGAAGAAGACATTTCACCAAATTAGAAGCAATGCAATGGAAGGTAGACACCATATGAAAGATGCTACAAATATCGCTCTGCCAAGTTAATAGTGTCTCATCATAAATGGCGTTTAAACAAATGTGAAGCAGTACAAGATATAAATCATATGCAAGATGCAAACAACATCACACTACCATGTTAGAGGTCTCTCGTCATTAGTGCCATTGCATATTCACAGCATTGCATATTCACAGCTTATGATGTGTAAACTAGGGGGGAGGCATTTCAACAAATTAGAAGAAATGAAAGCTAGACACCATATGAAAGATGCAACGAATATCACTCTACCAAGTTAAAACTGTCTCGTCATAAGTGCCATTTCAACAAATTAGTAGTACAAGCTAGAAAAGAATGTGAGATGTAACCTATATCACACTCCGAAGTCAAACGTGTCTTATGATAAGTGATTGTTGCAGGTTACACAACAGTAGTAATTTGATGTAAGAACATGGTGTGATAGACAGATATTGTATGTTCTAGAAACAGGAACACGTGTCTTATTCAAGTATAATGTGTAAAGTAAGCAGATGGAATTCAACAAAATTAGAAGCAATACAAGCTAGACATCACACATAACATGCAACCACATATAACAGTGCCATGTTAGAGGGAGCACCGGTGATGCTGCACTAAGGGAGATGTGCTCATCATAAACACAGCTTTATTGAGTGTCTATGCATGTGTTGTCTTGGAAATCATCTTGGGGGTGTGGAGGAGTAGAAACTGTAGAGGCCCTCCGTTCGGAAGGAGCACCTTTATCCGCTGCCTTGCTGACTTCCTTCCGCTTTATTGATTTTGAATTGTCAAGTAAAACCGACAAGAAAAAGCAATAAAATTCTCTCTTCAGAACTCAATCATGCATGATACTGACAATCACTACTTTGATGTAAGGCAAACACATGATACCAGGATGGAATATGTACGAAAAACAGGACGACATGGCATGTTCACAACTGTTTGTGTAAACTAAGCAGAAACCATTCCAGCAAATAAGAAGCAATGCAAGCTAGACACCACATGAAAGATGCAACCAATATGACTCTGCCAAGTTAAAAGCGTCCCATCATAAATGGAATTTCAACAAATTAGAAGCAGCGCATGCTATAAATCATATGAAAGATGCAACTAATATCGCACTGCATATACTAAAGGTGTCTCGTCATGTTGATTGATGCAGGATAAAAAAACAATAGTTGTATGTAAGGACATGCTTAATAGACAGATGTACTATGTACTAAATACAGGAAGGCATGTCACATTAACAGGTATAATGTATAAGCTAAGCAGACTAGCACATGCAGTTTAACCAGATTGGAAGAATTACAATCTAGACACCATATGCAACATGCAACCACATATCACGCTGCCAAGTTAGAGCAAGCACCTGCGATGCTAGTGTAGGGGAAATGCTGTAATCAACTACAGAGCTACGTTCACTATCTTCATCTAGCATTTCTGTTTCTTGAGAATCATGTCGGGAGGCTGACGCTGCATTCTTTAAATGAGGAGTAGTCCCCTTGCCTGCCTGCCTCGTCATAAGTGATTGATGAGGGATACACAAGAACATTAGTTTGATGTAAGAACATGGTTAATACACAGATGTACTAGTATGTACCAAAAACAGAAAGGTATGTCATATTCAAAGCTATAATGTGTAAGCTAAGCAGATGCAATTTAACCAAATTGGAAGCAATACAAGCTAGACATCCGGCTGGAGTGGTGAGCATGATCATCTAGGACCTGAGAGCCTGGTGGGAGGCGGGCTGCTTCGCCACCATCGCAGCTTTTTAGTTGGCTTCCAGGTGATGCCTATCTTTGCTGGGCTTGTCACTGGCTCGGCCAGTGCCCTGACTAGCTATTTGTTTTCTGGTGCTCACGGGATGGTGGTTCATGTAAAAAAATATGTTTCCTTATCTTACCGACTTCGGCCTTTCGAATACAAGCTAGACACCATATGGAATATGCAACCACATATGACACCGCGAAGTTAAAGCAAGCACCTGGGATGGTGGTTCATTGTGAGCGAGGTCCTCAACTCCAGAGCTACGTTTACCGTCTCCATCTGCTGACACTGCACCCTTTATAGCGCTGTAACGTGTCTTGCCTACCCGCAGACGAAGCTGGAGCGACTTCTCTCTTTTCTTTTTGGCTTCTCTCATGGCATCAGAGTCTGAAATACCCTTGCATAAAAACACAATAGTGAGAGTAAGGGTGAAGTGTGTGCAGAACTAGTGCACTGTAAAAGTAGCAGATAGCAGGTGGCTGAAAATTAAATGACAGGAGACATATGATAACTCTACAACATTGCATGGCAAACAAAATTAGATTCTACTCCGTATGATTTTGTAATATATGAGCACAGGAAATGCAGGTACTCCTCCAGCACACCACCACATGTGGTCATGTCTAAGATAACAGTCGACTGAAAATAAATAGGCCAGTCGATTTTTTTAATGAACCGTCCGATCTATAAGGAACGGGCAGATGGCCTTCGTCTACCTCCCGCCAGTCACTGTTGACGATCTTTCTCGAACCGCCAGCGACCACCTGCCCAGACCCCTGCCTCCGCCGCCCAGCCCTCCCATCGACCTCACACCACCGCCGTGCTTGGCAGTGCCCCCAGGCCATCCCATTAATCCCGGCCAACCTCCAGATCGGGCGCCAGTAGCTCTAGGCCGCACACGCCCCTAAGATAAACACCAAGGCGCCGCTTCCCCGGCGTAATAGGCGTACTAGCGCCTGTTACGCCGGGGAATGCTTCCGTTAATTGGGAATCAACTGGCCAGAAATTGAAATTCAGGGGGGCGACGGACCTCTAGCTAAGGTGAAATAGTATATGAGGAGAAACCTTATGCATCGCGAGTTACTAGGAACATCTAGTATCAAGAAGAAGCGGTCAACTAGTGTCTTCTGTGGGATGAATACCGTGCAAGCAGAGACGTAAGATTTGCACGAATAAGGGAAGAGGAGTACCTTTTTCGGTTGCTGGTGTGGTCACCTCCACATGTCGCGCCGATCTTCTTCTTTTTACCGGGGAAACCGATGTTCTGGAGGGTGCAGGCTTGGACGAACCCATGGCCAAATTGTTGACTGTGTTGCCGTGGTCGTATGTCGGCGGAGGGGAAGCAGATCCGAGGCGGCGAAGGACGGTGTAGCAGGAACAGCTCCGGTGCGGTGGAGGGTGGTGAAGTTGGAGCGGCAGCGGTGAGGTGCGGGACGGCGTGGTTGAACTGGCTCGGGTACGGACGGCTCGGCCTCGGCTTCAACTACTAGCCGTGGAGGGCGTTGCGGTTGAGGTTGCGGTGGACGACGATGTCGGGGTATCGGCTCCGGCGTGATGGAAGAGGGCGGCGGTTGATGGGTGGGATGGGGTGGCGGACGGAGGACGCCGGGGTTTCGCGGCTGGTGGAGAGGTAGTTTTGGCGACCACGGAGTACGAATGGGGAATCGGACAGGTGGGGGGAACCATGTTTCGGTCTGGGACGCACTTGTTTTGGTTTTTTTGAACAGAAAATGGGACGCGCTTGTTTAAAATTTGGGGAAAGTACAAACTTTGCCCCCCGCTTAAATTTCGGACCTACTGCGGGTCGGGGGTAGGATGGTAATCCCAGGTGTCCCAAATAGTGGGCGGGAGCGATTTCGGCCGCGCGCATGTGTGCTTAGGCGGCCGTTGTGTATGAATGTTTTTCGGATGCGGTTGCGTGGCGTCTAGATGAAGCTACAAACCTACCCCGGTTTAGACCTTTGGACGTCAGGCCGGTAGGTTTCACGGGTCTGAGTTATTTCCTTGTACTACCAAACATTGGTCTCACACGGTTTCGGGCGAGTAGAGGCTCTTTTGGCGCTTCATTTGAAATTTTGAAACACAAGCATTCACGTTTAGAGTTCTCTTGAAGTATGAGGATTGACCTAAATAGACAACGTTATATTTGACCTTGTATGTTTGAAAACCTCATTAAATTATCTGCTTCTTTTTGAAATTTTGACACTTGAAAATCCTATAACTACGATTATTTTGGAATGGAGGAGCTAAATTTCAATCTATTTTGTACACGACTACATATGCTATTATGTACAAAATCAGAGCAAAGATTGGTGCCCCCATAATTTAGGTATGGTTTACAAATACCATGATATCAAATTCAAATAATTGAATGGACTTCATGTTGAATTCGATTTTTTTAAACCACCTTAAGTGAATTCAAATGTATACTAGTTCATAGGTAGCTATTTATAATGTCCATTGTGTAACTTTCGTATGTATAATGTGCTTTACACACACAACATGAACTATACTCACGTTTATATTCGATTGCTAAAGCGATGCATTGTCTGGAGTTCAAAATACTAACTATGTGGATCAATTGTGTCGAATAATAACGTAGATATGCTCAAATTCGATAGAATCTAGATGTCTGATGGATCAATGACCGCTCCTTACGTTAATTGCAAATATCATGATCCCATCCTAATATTTGGATACAATTTATATCTTTAATCAATGTGTAGAGCAGTCTTTTACGTGTAGTTTCACTCTCCATCGGTGGTCTCTCACACATGCTCACACACTCTCTCCCGAGGTGTCTTTCTCGCACGCATGCTCTCGATATAACCCTCCCTCCCTCTCGTAACCATTTACAACTGTTTTCACTAACCTTTATCACAAGCACTCTTCCTCTCGCAAACATACACACGCACAATCCTCATCGACCCTTTCTATATACATGGACCTGCCTACGTGTCTCATGTACGCACATTATCTTTACGCCTGTCTCTCACGCATTGTCTCACACCTCTCTTCCTAATCGACGAGTACGATTCTAGAAGAGCATTCTGTAGGATGCCCCTTAAAGTTAGGTTGGATGAATAGTAATATCAGAGATAAAGGGGTTACCTTAGTCCGAGAACCTAGGGTTACAAATCCTAGCAGGCTTTGTCAGTGGACACAGAGTCCTTCACAATTATGCAATCTTTGTCTTGTACGACTAGTCATCCATGGGTCTTCCTAAATGCGTCACGGGCCGACCAATGTGGCGCAGGACGGAACCGAACGAAGGGCCTCACCTCGACCCACCGGACCTCACGCGGTGACACACCCTCTGCCCCCACGTCTCATTATCTTCTCACACCCACACATACCAACACAAACACCACACACACAGAAAATTTCTCCTGGTGCCTCTATTCCCTCCCCCTTGCATATACACACTCAAGGGAATGGAATCTCTTGTCGTGACATCATATTCGTCTCTCTCTCTCTAGACCACTCTCATTTCTCGTGCTATCTCTCCCACGCCCCCCCCCGTCGGCCCCTCTATCCATGCCTCTCTCGAATACGTAATACACACACATACCTCTCTAGGCCCCGCCAAATGCATCAACTAGACATTCACACATGTTACATCACATACCCCATTGATCTATAAAGCCCTCTCTTCACGTTTATTTCGCATACAACATTCCTTTTGAATAAAGTGTGGCCAAAAAATTATTTTAGAGTTTCTACATATATACAAATTACAAAGTTATATGGAGGAGTACGAACGCTAATTTGCATTGCATGGTGCCCACAATGATATTTATTCCGCACTGTGAATTTGTATATTTTTATACTATATACAAAGTTAGTCATAATAAAGAGAAACGAAGAGCATCTCTCTCCATCGCATACCCCCCTGTACGCCCCTTTCACGTATGCACACAAAAGTATCTCCAGGTCCTCTAAAAGTAAGCCCCCAGAAAATTCTCGTATGTTTCATCTTTCTCTCGCGATATATGCAATGACGATCATTGTATTTGAAGCGAAAGCACGATACGTAATTGGACTTCAGAATCCACTCATTACGGTCACCATTTACGTTTAGTGGTTATTATACAGTCACGGGCACACCGTACAACTCTGTATTTGCTCATGACATGACTAGTTGACCAGTTAAACGCTCCACGTGGCACCTCTAGTGTTGCATCACATTATCTCACTACCATCGTGCCCACCTGTCGACTTGTATCTACTCTACATCTACACTCTTATAAAATACATAAAATACACTCTTATAAAAAATAGAGTTGGTGAAGATGGTGTGCCTGCCATCCTGCAATATAGGCCGTCCGATTTATATCTGACGGATAGGAAAGAAACTATGGCAATTTTGCAAAAAGGTACCCACACACCTCTCCACATTTGCAAATAAGACCTTCCCTCATTCATCCTTTTCTCTCACAAGATAAACAAGTCATACAAATGCATCTTGATGTTACGTGCAACGCACGGGCATCTTGGTAGTAAGAATGAAAACAAACGACAAAAAAAATATTTGGACGATGGTTCGAAGTCATGACCGCGGGCACAGCGGACAAGGTGGCCTTGAATTGGTATGCTGAGCCATCTGTTTTAACACACAGGAGCTGGTGTGGTGATTATACACACACGCACGCATGCACACGAACTGCATCCATGCAACACTCACACAAACACATGCACGCACGCACGCACGCAACACTCACACGTACACACGCAGCCACACACGCACGCAACACTCACACGCACACACACACGCATGCATGCACACACCAGTACACCACACGACCAACACACACTCTCACGGTCAAGTGCTCAACCTACACGTGCATGCGCACACATCAGGCCCTGACAGACACATACACAACCAGGTGATTCCCGCGCATGGGTTGGAGCCTTGTCGCACCTGCGTAAATTTGTGTTTATCTGACCTTTTTCCTATGCGAACTGACAGGTGGGACCCACAAGGAACGTGGTCAATTTAACTAGTCAACATGGCGCCACGCAGACTATTTGGCCGGTCAACAGAGTGCAATCTGATGCTGAATTGTGAGCAAGTGACCGTATAATCACCGCAAAACGTATATAGTGACCGTAATCAGCTTATTATGAAGTTCGGTGACCGTATTACGCTTTTCTCTCTGTAGGCCCTCCAAAACTACATCTCTACACGTTCTCGCATGTTACATCTAACAACTATGCAATACAGCACTACTAGTACACTCTAACACAATAAATCATATGTGTTTTTAGTTTTACTAGATATCATATTGTTACTTATAATTATTCAGTTTGCATACATTAAAATTGCCTTTGAAATGTATGGCCAGTATCATCTACCGCGCGGGAAAAATCCCGCCCTTTCCTGTTTAATCGGGTTTGTATCGATGGATCATGCGAAACAGCAAAACTATAGTACTATACAGTACTACAAGTGACTGTTCACTGGGCCGTCGTGTCGTCTACTCCTCCGTCGTAAGAGTGGAGCGCTCACTTTCATAAATCTTCTAGTCCCTTTCGCCGACATGTGGGACATCAAGCTACCGGGTCCACGTGCCATACCGGAATACAGTGCAGAGTAGACGGGGTGAAGCACCCCAGTCATGGCGCCGGCGTAGTAATGAGCAATGAGGCGTCAAATCACAAAGCAGCACCTTTCCCGCAGTTAAGTTGGAGGGACGAAGAAGGCATCACATCATTTCAGTCGTTGCTGAATCCGCTTCTCCCTCATCTTCTTCAACTTAACCACGTGTTGCTTCTGCCGTTGTGCTGCCTCATGCACTACAAAAAAAAGACACATCCGTGACATTTTGGGCCGAACGAATTTTTTTTCTGTCATACATATGACACTTCTATGACGATAATTGTGACAAAACCCGGTATCATCATAGATGTGGTGGGCTCCTACTTCTATGACAAAAAATCAAGACAGAAAATGGGCTTTTCGTCCTGGACGGGCCGGAGACGCAGCTGCATGACATTCTTTGTGCCGTCCATGACGGAAAAACCGTGGTAGAAGCAAGGGCGAGGAAAATTTCGGGGAGTTCCCGGTTACGGTGGGAGGTCGGGGGCCGAGCGATGCGCGTTTCTCTCGTACACGTACGTGCGTGTGTGCGAGGCGTTGGCTCTAACTGAACCTGAGCAAGGCGTTGGGCTCTAACTGAACCTGAGCGATTGTACTGCAGGCTACGCGTTACTGAACCCGAGCGATCGATCGAAGACTGTTAACTGAACCTGATCGAGCGATTCCTTCGCTACTGCTGCTAACTGAAGCCGATCGATGCTGCCTCTGGATGAACAGTGAGCGTTGCTGGGGGGGTTTGGACGAATAGTTCCCGGTGGGGGTGGATGAACAGGACCCCGTGGTGTTGCCTCTGGATGAACAGGACCCCGATCGATCAAGCCGGTTGGGGCTGGATGAACAGGACCCCGTGGAGGGCAGGATGAACAGGACCACCCCGTGGAGGGCAGAATGAACAATAGACGGTGGAGGGCTGGATGAACAGTAGCCCGTGGAGGGGTGGTTGAACAGGAGCCCGTGGAGAGGGCTGGTTGAACAGTAGCCGGTGGAGTACCGCGTGGTGGAGGCTGGATGAACAGGAGCCCGTGGATGAACAGTCGCGGGTGGAGGCTGGAGGAGGTCGACGGTGATGAACAGTAGCCCGTGGAGGCGGGAGGGGGTCGACGGTGGAGATGAACAGTGTCCCGTGGAGTCCCGTTTTGCGGTACGCCACACCCCTCCCGATGAACAGGACCCCCGTTTCGACCGTAGAGCTCCAACACAAGTCCGTTTCCTCCGTTTCGCGGTACGCCACACCCCACCCGATCAACAGGACCCCCGTTTCGACCGTAGGAGGTCCGTTTCCTCCGTTTTGTGGTACGCCAGACCCCTCCCGATGAACAGGATCCCGTTTCAAACGTGGCCGGTCGAACACAAGGGCGTTTCCTCTGTTCTGCGGTACGCCAGGCCTCGTTTCCATCGGTTGTTCCATCCAAGCCCTCCCGATGAACACGACGACGCATTCCATTCCGTCCCAGCCGGTTGGCTCCCCATGAACACGACGACGACGCTGTTTCTCCATTTCGACCCAGCCATGTACACGAGCCCTGGTCGTACGTATGCGGGAGTAGGCGTTCGAGACCCCGCCCGTATGTACACATACGTGGCCGTATTTTCTTTCTTGCACCCTGGCCGCTGTATGTACGTGTACATGCTACGTGCGCGCCTCTACTACGACACGTACGCGCCTCTACTATGTCATGTTTTTTTCCCGGACGCACTTCCTTGCGTGCGAAGATGTAGCTGGTGGGTCCCAGCAGTCAGGGGGAAACCTTTTTTTCGTGAAATACAGTGGCCCGTCCAGTGGGTCCCAGCTGTCAGGTGGAGGAATAATTATTTTCCGCGTAATAAGGAGGCACTTCCTTGCTGCGGCCGTGGACCCAGCTGTCAGAGTCTCCACGTACAGTCCACGTCCGATGGAAGTCATTCCTTGACCACGTTGACCACGCCGCGCCGAGAGCACCACGGCGGTGGACAACGGCGAGGCCTAGGAAGGGGACGACGGGGAGCCGGGGAAGACGCGGTAGTGGAATCCCGCGCGCATAGGAGTACGAGGGTTCACTGGTTCGGCTGCGATGTGAGGCTGCCGTCGCCGCAGGGCCTGGCCAGCGGTGGGAATAGTAGGGGGCGGTGAGGCCTCCGCGGCAGCACAGCCGTCCACGGGAGGCAGGAGCATGCGGCACGACCGGCGCTGCTTTGGGCAGCTGGAGCAAGAAGACCAGAGGTTGAAGAAGCACTACGGCCGTTGGATGGACATCGTACGGTCACTGGAGCTAGAATCGTGCATATTGACTAAGTTGACAAAGCCCTCCGTCCCCGTCAACTTAGTAGGCCCACAAGTCCGCCTGCCACTATACTGGGTCCCAGCTAACAGGGGGAGTATTCATTTTTTTGTGCGTAATAAGGAGGCACTTCCTTGCGTGCGAAGATATAGCTGGTGGGTCCGAGCTGTCAGCGGCGGTAACGTTTTTTTCGCGAAATACAGAGGCCCTTTCGGTGGGTCCCTGATGTTAGGTGGAGGAATCATTATTTTGCGCGTAATAAGGAGGCATTTCCTTGCATGCGGCCGTGGACCCAGCTGTCGGCCTCTCCTTGTACAGTCCACTTCAGATGCATGTTGGTCGTTGACCACGTTGACCAGGCCGCGCCGAGAGCACCAGGGCGGTGGACGACGGCGAGGCCTAGGAAGGGAATGACACGGAGGCAGGGAAGACTCGGTAGTTGTTTCCCACGCGGAGGGGAGTACGACTGTACGAGGGTTTACTGGTTCGTCTGCCGTCGCCGGAGAATAACAGCAGGTGTGGGTCAGTAGAGGGATGGCTAGGTCTGCGCGGCAGTAGAGACGGCCGCGGGGAGGAGGGAGCAGGCAGTCCCGCCGACGCTTGTTTGAGCGGCTGGAGCAGGAAGAGAAGAGATTGAAGAAGCACGACGGCCGTTGGATGGACACCCAACAGTCAGTGCTTGTGCGTCAACCTTTTTCTTAGGAAAGCCTCAAATCTGTGGAAAATAGCATACAACCCATCTGCCATTATTTCTAATAATTTACAGCCCATTTGCTAATTATTAAGGTTTTTTTGGAGCCCATATTCTTTTTGTTAGCATTACAGGCCATATTGTGGCCACGGTTAAAAAATTATACGAAATTTTGCATATTTCAGTGCAGTCCGAACTGTTTTTAATCCCGAAATTTCGACTCACATTCAAACTAATTTTAAAAATAAATGTATATCAATATAAAATCCAACAAATTCTCCACGCATAAAAATTAATGTAATTTAAAATCTTTAAATGAAAAAAAGATATTTGAAACTAATTGCCGGTTTGATGTGTTTTAAAAATGTACAGCCCATTTCTCATTACTGATGGGCCATTTTCTCGGCCAGCCGAATGAAAGCTCTCCTCGTATTGAAAGATTTGCAGCCCAACAGGCCTGACAAAGCGACTTACTTGGCAAATCACAAAAAAACTGGGCTGTGGCCATGGACCCAGCTGTCAGCCTCTCCACGTACAGTACTCTTCCGATGGAATGTCGTTGACCACGTTGACCACGCCGTGCCGAGAGCACCAAGGCGGTGGACGATGGCGAGGCCTAGGAAGTGGACGACGCGGAACCGGGGAAGACGCGGCAGTGGATGCCCACGCGGAGAGGAGTACGAGGGTTCACTGGTTCGACTGCGGTGTGAGGCTGCCGTCGCCGTAGGGCCTAGCTAGCGGTGGGAGTAGTAGGGGGCGATGAGGCCTCAACGGCGGCACAACCGGCCACTGGAGGCAGGAGCAGGCGGTCTCCCCGGCGCTGGTTTGGGCGGCTGGTGCAAGAAGAGCAGTGATTGAAGAAGCAGCAGGACCGTTCGATTCAAATCCAACGGTTACTGCTGCTAGAATCGTTTGTTGACTAAGTTGACAAGCCCTGCGTACGCGTCAACTTAGTAGGCCCACAGGTCAGCCTCCCAACCGGTGCACCCCAGATGTCAGTGGGAGGAATCATTTTTTTCGCGTAATAAGGAGGCAGTTGATTGCGTGCGGCCAGGCCAGCGGAGGGAGTAGGGTAGGCCGGGGAAGCCTGCGCGGCATCACAGTGGGCCACAAGAGGAGGGAGCAGGCAGTCCCGCCGGCGCTAGTTTAGGCGGCTGGAGCAGGAAGATCAGAGATTGAAGAAGCACGTCGGCCGTTGGATGGACATCCAACAGTCACTGCTGCTAGAATCGTGTGTTCACTGACAAAGCCTTGCGTAAACAAGTCAGCCTCGAAATCTGTGGCGTGTACAGCCCATTTGCTATTATTTTTATAATTTTTACTCATTTTCTAATTCATATGGAATTTATTGCAGCCCGTTTTCCATTTTTAGAATTGTTGGCCATTTTTTGGTCTGTACCAGGGTCAAGAACTTAACTAAATATGTGGGAAATTTTGAAAATTCGCACATTTTTGCTGGGGAACGAAATATTCATAATCCAAAAATTAATAGCCATACTAAAACAAATTTAAAAATAAATTGGTACCATGTCATGTTAAATCCAATGAAATACGTATAAGATATCAGTGAAGAACAAAAACAAAAAAATAAACTTATATCCCATTTGCTATAATTTTTTTGGAATTTTCGACCCCTTTTGATATTACTTTTAACAGACATTGACCATACTCTTAAGCCAGGCCGGAATGCATCCCTCCTCGTCTTGAAAGATTTGCAGCCCAGTAATTCGGAGAAAACAAATAGGCCTAGCTTGGGTATTCTTCAAAAAGAAATACTGGGCTACCTATTTTCCCAAAGAACTGTTGCATGAGCATTTAGCTTTATTTATTTATTTACTTATTTATGTTTAGAGGACCATGAGCATGTACCTGGGCCGGATTCATGTGAGAGCCTCCCTTCCAGTTAATTATGGGCTTCTCTATTGGGCCTTCATCAGTGGGCTGCATGTTATCAACAAGTGGAAAATGTGTTCCGTACAAAAAATAGTATGCGCTACGTACGGTACGGGGCACTAAAGGATCGAACCGTGCAACGACTTCCAAAACATTGTGTTTGTCGTTCTAACAACACATTTATTCAACCAACAGACGAAATATACTACTGATTGTACATTGAAAATAGCAGCAGCAGCAACCAGGGCTGGGGGTGCAACAGAAGCAGTCAGCAGGACAGAAGAGTGAAGACGCAGCTCTCTCTTCCAAACCAAACATCAGCCATCATTACAAAAGGGCTACCAAAAAAGCACAAGTGTATGCATCAAACTAAATATAGATCCTACTACACCAAGTTTGTGCATCTAACTAACTGGCTCAGTTAGACGTTACTATTTATTAAGCTCTGGAGATTGGCTGACGGCTTGAACCAGATGGGTGCCTGACGGGGGAAACTCCAGCCAGCAGGTCAAAGTCTGATACTTGCGACCCTCTCTCCTACTTTGGGCTGCAGAGCGTGATGGCACATATTAGGGTATGGTGCATGCAGAGACGCATGGTATGCTGTGTACACACAGTTTTGCCTGATGAACGAAACCGCGCTGCCATCATGATCCTTGCCGTCGGTTATCTCTTGGTTAATCGGATAATTCAGTCCGACAAACAGAGAGCGTGTACCAAGGCTACTTACCAGCCTCCAGTCAAAAATTCCTGAAGGCCCAGAGAAGCTGGGATCTTGCTCAAAGACCTTGGAGTGACTGTGATTGTATTCCGCGAAACAACACGTCCGGTACGTGTGAACGATCATCAATCTTTCGCCGTCGTCTGATCGAGCCAGGAACCACCTGCAACTGCCATGCCGCTTTTCTTTGAAAGGTTCTGGGATTAGGAAGGGTAGGGACACCAGGCGGCCTACAACATCATATAAAGTTGGAGTCAAATAAAAAAGGGCTCTTGATTTAGTCAATCTTAAGAACAACATGTTATGAGCATGAATATTTTTTCAGCAAATGTTGACAGTAATATAAGCAAGCCATCATGATATCATAGGAAAGTAACATACTGCTGTAATAGCCGTTTGTAGCGATGACTGGAGTAGGCCAGCAATACGTCCAGCCATAGAAAGAGTCGACAGCGTAAATGAAGCCCTTGTGTTCAATGGCATCAGAGAACCATGGAGGATGTATGATCCTGCGATGGACGTGCAGATTTATCCACTTACCGCAGTGACCTGTCAGATAGGCGAGACCACAGTTGAAGAACGCAATTAGCCTGAAGTCTTTATAATTCACAGATCTTGTGGGCACTTGGCAGATTACAACCTTGAGCAAATCAAACTTGGTATCATGTTGGCTACTGTAAGATTCCGAGTATTCTGGGCCGCGGTGCCAAAGCAGTGTAGTGTTAATCGAAGGAAGGGGGATCAATCGCCGGGTGTAGACCTCCACGAGCATCCAGCTGCCGCGACCGTCGACCAGCACCATCCAAGACGTGTTCATGCCGACCCAGTACATAATGTTAATGTAGTTGAGGCTGACGGGGATCGGATCGCAGTCAAGGGGGTTGATGCTCGCCACCCTACGATCGTTATGCTGCGTGACACACCGTTTCTGAAGATCAGGCGGCATCAGCAAGCAAGGAGCTGGCTTAAAAAGCTCCGGCCTGAAGGCTTTGAGTAAACGGTACAGCCCTGACGAGCACGCGGCGAGCGGCATGGTACTGAGATTATCCACATGCGAAACAATGGGCTTGATTACCTCTGTGGGGAGCAAATTCCAGCCACTCTTTCGGCGAACGCTGCTCGGTTCTGCCATTGTTAGCGGGGATGGAAGATTGGACGAGATTATGTGCGGACAAAGATGGAGAAGCGAATATGTGCTGCGGGAAGTGGACAGGTGATGATGACTACAGCACGCCGCTTGACATACGAGACACATACCAGCAGCGTAGGGTCATGTCGATGCCAGACAACTTGCTTGAGTGATCACAGTACTGGTTCTCCCTACAGTGCTATGCCCTAACTTGTTTGAGTAGAGTAGTAGAGTAGGACTCTGCTCTACTACTAGCACCAGAGGAGTAGTATATTCTAATCTAAAATAGTTACAAACTTCAATGCCCGAGCATGGAACGACTACGAACCGTGCTCAAAGACCGTGTCTACGTGGTGTGTGGACATGGGCGACAACCTCAACGCCAACGGTGCTGCTCCCGTTGCACTGTATGTGTTTCTGTCCTTCCTGTTCGAACTCGTGGTAGAATTCATGTTTCTACTCTGTATCCTACTACTATGCTAGTCCACATGATTAGTTTCATCTCTGTTATAGCCGTCATGATTTATTTTGTGCTTATTCGGATTAAATCTCATAGTAACTTGCTCATATATTCAACTGGCGCAACGTCCCCTACAGCCACTCCTGTTTCATGGACGGCCTGGTCGATGCCTCCATGGAGCCCTTCGTCCACTGCTATGAGTGCCTGATGCCGTTTTGTGGCTCGCCGGCGGACATGGTGCATCACCTCATGGATGCGTGCAGCAGTCACTGCTGGCCCTTGGCGGAGAACATCAAGTACGAGACGTGCTACCCGTTCACCATGCCGGAGTCACTGGAGGATCACCGCCGCCTGCTAGTCTCGGGGGAGGACGGCAGCGTCTTCCTCTTGATCGTGGGCACCAGCGAGGCCTGCGCAGGCCGCCGCCCCGTCTCTGTAATGTGCGTCAGGGGCTACGCCGCTGACGTTGACAATGAAATGAGGCCGATGTACGGGTGCGTGGTCAGTGTTACTACCCCTCTGGGTCGCGTGGGCGGCGACACCGGCCTCATCGAACGGACTTGGACTCTGGGGAGCTGGGACTATCCCGCCAATGTGGACTTGGAAAACCCATGGCCTCCTTTACCCGCCGACGCGGTGCACGGGGAATCCAAGGAGGTTCACCTGGAAGTACGCATTATCAAGTTAAATGTTTATCATTAGTCTTCGCTCAATGTAATCCGCTGTCTAAGCATGTGGAGACTTCCATGCAGGATCTTGCTCTATTGGAGTATCGCGCATGAATAAAAGTGTATCCGTTTATGGTTTAGTCTAGAATCTTCCATGTATGAATTTTTACTACAATACTGGTGAAAGACTTATGATGAACCATTTCTTACATCTCCTCTGCCCGCTTGCAAGTCATCCTGATTTAATCCCTCCGTCTAGGTGTATATGGGCACGGTTAATATTACTTAATAGTATAGCCAACTGTTGACTATAAGAAAGTGCCATGTCATCTGTAGCCAACATGTATAACAATCGATACTCAAAAACTAATTCTTAAAGATCATTTCTTGCAAAGCACAATAAGTGTTATTTCTTCACATGTTTTGGATGCAGGTTGAACAGTTGAACGCTTTTGTTTGCAAAAGATACCTTTTTATCTATTTCACCCGGATGTTTGTGAGCTCTAGAGATGAAATAATATCCGAAGAAACCTATCGATACCCGTTACACATGAGATGACCCCCACATCCTTTGTCAAAATAAACAACTCCCCGATCAATGCATTTCACTCTTCGGTGCAACGCACGGGCACCTTACTACTATAGATTAGTACGACCAAAAATTGAACTAACATTATATATAGTACGATAAATGCTGATGCATGTCACCTAAAATTATATCATTCAAAACTATGTTCAAATACGAATCCAACAATATAGTTTTTGTTGACATGCACTAACATTTTGTCAGTTAAATCTTCAGTCAAATTCAATGGGGGACTAATAAACCTCGACCGATGTAGTACAAGTGTAGAGGGCGGCGCTGCACGGGAGTCTCACCTCTCACCCCGCTCGTGGCGCGGCAGTAAAGCCGTCATATCAGAAAACCCAACCACTCCCAGTAATAAGTGGCCTGGTAAAATAAACAGACAAGCAACCATCACATCCCTCCGTCTTTTTTGCATTTCATCTCTCTGCATTTACTTTCTCCGGTTCATCTCGCACACTCGATCCCTAGCTACTACTCCTGGGGCCAGTTCTTTTGGCGGCTTCCCCAGCTTTTCCCACAAGACTAGTCACAGTGGAGAGTAACAATAAGGCGCCTCACTCATTTATTTGGGCTTCTAAACTACTACTCCTTCCTGGTTTATTCCTCACCATTGTAATTTGTGCTAAATTTTGACCAAAGATTTAACTGGTTTATTCCTCACCATTGTAATCCCTCCGTCTAGGTGTGTAAGTCATCTTACAAAAACCAAATAATCCCAAAACACTTAGGCGCGGTGCATTAACTTGTACTTCGTTTCTTGTTTCTTGACATATCAACCAATAAGAGATAAAGAGTGTGCATGCTTTTAATGACTTGAGATATCAAACACGACATGCAGTGGTTAGTTCATTGCATGCAATACTATTAATTAGCAAATAAACATTAACGTTTCTCGTTTTCTCCTCCTCCTTGGTCACGGTGCACAGCCTAAGATGACTTACTCACCTAGACAGATGGAGTAGTGCATGTGACATGCACTAACATTTCATTAGTTAAATTTATGATCAAAATTTGACACAGATTACAATGGGGACCAATATGTTGGAAATATGCCCTAGAGGCAATAATAAATTGGTTATTATTATATTTCCTTGTTCATGATAATCATTTATTATCCATGCTAAAATTGTATTGATAGGAAACTCAGATACATGTGTGGATACATAGACAACACCATGTCCCTAGTAAGCCTTTGGTTGACTAGCTCGTTGATCAATAGATGGTTACGGTTTCCTGACCATGGACATTGGATGTCCTTGATAACTGGATCACATCATTAGGAGAATGATGTGATGGACAAGACCCAATCCTAAGCCTAGCACAAGATCGTGTAGTTCGTTTGCTAAGAGATTTTCTAATGTCAAGTATCATTTCATTAGACCATGAGATTGTGCAACTCCCGGATACCGTAGGAATGCTTTGGGTGTACCAAACGTCACAACGTAACTGGGTGGCTATAAAGGTGCACTACAGGTATCTCCGAAAGTGTCTGTTGGGTTGGCACGAATCGAGACTGGGATTTGTCACTCCGTGTAAAGGGAGAGGTATCTCTGGGCCCACTCGGTAGGACATCATCATAATGTGCACAATGTGACCAAGGAGTTGATCACGGGATGATGTGTTACGGAACGAGTAAAGAGACTTGCCAGTAACGAGATTAAACAAGGTATCGGGATACCGATGAACGAATCTCGGGCAAGTAACATACCGATAGACAAAGGGAATTGAATACTGGATTGATTGAATCCCCGATATCTTGGTTCATCCGATGAGATCATCGTGGAACATGTGGGAGCCAACATGGGTATCCAGATCCCGCTGTAGGTTATTGGCCGGAGAACGTCTCGGTCATGTCTGCATGGTTCCCGAACCCGTAGGGTCTACACACTTAAGATTTGATGACGCTAGGGTTATAGGGAATAGATATACGTGGTTACCGAATGTTGTTCGGAGTCCCGGACATCATGAGGAGTTCCGGAATGGTCCGGAGGTAAAGATTTATATATGGGAAGTCCTGTTTTGGTCACCGGAAAAGTTTCGGATGCTATCGGTAACGTATCGGGACCACCGGGAGGGTCCCGGGGGTCCACCAGGTGGGGCCACCCGCCCCAGAGGGCTGCGTGGGCCAAGTGTGGGAAGGGACCGGCCCCTAGGTGGGCTGGTGCGCCTCCCACAAGGGGCCCAGGGCGCAGGAAGGGGGGAAGGGGGAAACCCTAGGCTCAGATAGGCCTAAGGCCCACCTAGTGGTGCGCCCCCCTCTCTCCCCCCTTGGCCGCCCCCCTAGATGGATCTAGGGCTGGCTGCACCCCTTGGGGGGGAAACCCTTGATGGGGGCGCAGCCCCTCCCCGTCCCCTATATATAGTGGGGGTTTTGGGGCTGCCAGAGACATGAGACTTCCTCTCTCTTTGGCGCAGCCCTACCCCTCTCCCTCCTCGTCTCTTGCAGTGCTTGGCGAAGCCCTGCTGGAGTGCCACGCTCCTCCATCACCACCATGCTGTTGTGCTGCTGCTGGACGGAGTCTTCCCCAATCTCTCCCTCTCTCCTTGCTGGATCAAGGAGTGGGAGACGTCACCGGGCTGCACGTGTGTTGAACGCGGAGGCGCCGTGGTTCGGCGCTTAGATCGGAATCAACCGCGATCTGAATCGCTACGAGTACGACTCCTTCATCCGCGTTCTTGCAACGCTTCCGCATCGCGATCTACAATGGTATGTAGATGCACTCCCGTTCCCCTCGTTGCTAGATTACTCCATAGATTGATCTTGGTGATTCGTAGAAAATTTTGAATTTCTGCTACGTTCCCCAACAGTGGCATCATGAGCTAGGTCTATGCGTAGTTTCTATGCACGAGTAGAACACAAAGTAGTTGTGGGCGTCGATTTTGTCAATTTACTTGTCGTTACTAGTCTTATCTTGATTTGGCGGCATCGTGGGATGAAGCGGCCCGGACCGACCTTACACGTACACTTACGTGAGACAGGTTCCACCGACTGACATGCACTAGTTGCATAAGGTGGCTAGCGGGTGTCTGTCTCTCCCACTTTAGTCGGATCGGATTCGATGAAAAGGGTCCTTATGAAGGGTAAATAGGAATTGGCATATCACGTTGTGGTTTTTGCGTAGGTAAGAAACGTTCTTGCTAGAAACCCATAGCAGCCACGTAAAACATGCAACAACAATTAGAGGACGTCTAACTTGTTTTTGCAGGGTATGCTATGTGATGTGATATGGCCAAAAGGATGTGATGAATGGTATATGTGATGTATGAGATTGATCATGTTCTTGTAATAGGAATCACGACTTGCATGTCGATGAGTATGACAACCGGTAGGAGCCATAGGAGTTGTCTTAATTTATTGTATGACCTGCGTGTCAATGAAAACGCCATGTAATTACTTTACTTTATTGCTAACCGCTAGCCATAGTAGTAGAAGTAATAGTTGGCGAGACAACTTCATGAAGACACGATGATGGAGATCATGATGATGGAGATCATGGTGTCATGCCGGTGACGAAGGTGATCATGCCGCGCCTCAAAGATGGAGATCTAAGGCTCAAGATGATATTGGCCATATCACGTCACTTTATGATTTGCATGTGATGTTTGTCATGTTTACATCTTATTTGCTTAGAACGACGGTAGCATAAATAAGATGATCCCTCACTAAAATTTCAAGAGACGTATTCCCCCTAACTGTGCACTGTTGCGAAGGTTCGTTGTTTCGAAGCACCACGTGATGATCGGCCGTGATAGTTTCTAACGTTCGAATACAATGGGTGTTGACGAGCCTAGCATGTACAGACATGGCCTCGGAACACATGCGAAACACTTAGGTTGACTTGACGAGCCTAGCATGTACAGACATGGCCTCGGAACACAAGAGACCGAAAGGTCGAACATGAGTCGTATAGTAGATACGATCAACACGGAGATGTTCACCGATGATGACTAGTCCGTCTCACGTGATGATCAGACACGGCCTAGTTTGACTCGGATCATGTATCACTTAGATGACTAGAGGGATGTCTATCTGAGTGGGAGTTCATTAAATAATCAGATGAACTTAATTATCATGAACATAGTCAAAAGGTCTTTGCAAATTATGTCATAGCTTACGCTTTAGTTCTACCGTTTAAGATATGTTCCTAGAGAAAATTTAGTTGAAAGTTGATAGTAGCAATTATGCGGACTGGGTCCGTGAACTGAGGATTGTCCTCATTGCTGCACAGAAGGCTTATGTCCTTAATGCACCGCTCGGTGTGCTGAACCTCAGCGTCGTCTGTAGATGTTGCGAAACATCTAGCATACACGTTTTGATGACTACGTGATAGTTCAGTGCGTAATGCTAATGGTTTAGAATTGTGGCACCAAAGACGTTTTGAAACGTCACAGAACATATGAGATGTTCCGAAGACTGAAATTGGGATTTCAGATGAGTGCCCATGTCAAGAGGTATGAGACCCCTGACAAGTTTCTTAAGCCTGCAAACTAAGGGAGAAAAGCTCAATCGTTGAGCATGTGCTCAGATTGTCTGAGTACTACAATCACTTGAATCGAGTGGGAGTTAATCTTCCAGATGAGATAGTGATGGTTCTCCATAGTCACTGCCACCAAGCTATTAGAGCTTCGTGATGAACTATAACATATCAGGGATAGACATGATGATCCTTGAGCAACTCGCGATGTTTGACACCGCGAAAGTAGAAATCAAGAAGGAGCATCAATTGTTGATGGTTAGTAAAACCACTAGTTTCTAGAAGGGCAAGGGCAAGAAGGGATACTTCATGAAACAGCAAATCATTTGCTGCTCTAGTGAAGAATCCCAAGGTTGAACCCAAACCCGAGACTAAGTGCTTCTGTAATGAGGGGAATGGTCACTGAAGCAAGACTACCCTAGATACTTGGTAGATGAGAAGGCAGGCAAGGTCGACAGAAGTATATTGGATATACATTATATGAATGTGTACTTTACTAGTACTCCTAGCAGCACCAGGGTATTAGATGCCGGTTCGGTTGCTAAGTGTTAGTAACTCGAAATAAAAGCTGCGGAATAAACGGAGACTAGCTAAAGGTGAGATGACGATATGTGTTGGAAGTGTTTCCAAGGTTGATGTGATCAAGCATCGCATGCTCCCTCTACCATCGAGATTGGTGTTAAACCTAAATAATTGTTATTTGGTGTTTGCGTTGAGCATCAACATGATTGGATTATGTTTATCGCAATACGGTTATTCATTTAAGGAGAATAATGGTTACTCAGTTTATTTGAATAATACCTTCAATGGTCTTGCACCTAAAATGAATCTCGATCGCAGTGATACACATGTTCGTGCCAAAAGATATAAAATAGTAATGATAGTACCACATACTTGTGGCACTGCCATTTGAGTCATATTGGTATAGAACGCATGAAGAAGCTCCATGTAGATGGATCTTTGGACTCACTCGTTTTTGAAAGGATTGAGACATGCGAACCATGTCTATTGGTATATATGCGTGAAGAAACTCCATGCAGATGGATCGTTTGGAGTCACTTGATTTTGAATCACTTGAGACATGCAAATCATACCACATGGGCAAGATGACTGAAAAGCCTCGTTTTCAGTAAGATGGAACAAGAGAGCAACTTGTTGGAAGTAATACATTTGATGTGTTGTGACGCCCCCAATTTGACCGTACACTAATCATGCACGCAAATGTGTACGATCAAGATCAGGGACTCACGGGAAGATATCACAACACAACTCTACAACATAAATAAGTCATACAAGCATGATAATACAAGCCAGGGGCCTCGAGGGCTCGAATACAAGTGCTCGATCACAGACGAGTCAGCGGAAGCAACAATATCTGAGTACAGACATAAGTTAAACAAGTTTGCCTTAAGAAGGCTAGCACAAACTGGGATACAAATCGAAAGAGGCGCAGGCCTCCTGCCTGGGATCCTCCTAACTACTCCTGGTCGTAGTCAGCGGCCTGCACGTAGTAGTAGGCACCTCCAGTATCGTAGGAGTCGTCGTCGACGGTGGCGTCTGGCTCCTGGACTCCAGCATCTGGTTGCGACAACCAGATAGAAAGGAAAGGGGGAAAAGAGGGAGAGAAGCAACCGTGAGTACTCATCCAAAGTACTCGCAAGCAAGGAGCTACACTACATATGCATGGGTATATGTGTAAAGGGCCATATCAGTGGACTGAACTGCAGAATGCCAGAATAAAAGGGGGATAGCTAGTCCTGTCGAAGACTACGCTTCTGGCCATCTCCATCTTGCAGCATGTAGAAGAGAGTAGATTGAAGTCCTCGAAGTAGCATCGCATAGCATAATCCTACCCGGTGATCCCCTCCTCGTCGCCCTGTTAGAGAGCGATCACCGGGTTGTATCTGGCACTTGGAAGGGTGTATTTTATTCAGTATCCAGTTCTAGTTGTCATAAGGTCAAGGTACAACTCCGGGTCGTCCTTTTACCGAGGGACACGGCTATTCGAATAGATAAACTTCCCTGCAGGGGTGCACCACATAACCCAACACGCTCGATCCCATATGGTCGGACACACTTTCCTGGGTCATGCCCGGCCTCGTAAGATCAACACGTCGCAGCCCTACCTAAGCACAACAGAGCGGTCAGCACGCCGGTCTAATCCTAAGCGCGCAGGGGTCTGGGCCCATCGCCCTATGCACACCTGCACGTTGCGAACGCGGCCGCGAGCAGACCTAGCAACCCACACAATCACGGCGGTTACATCAACACGGTCCAACACGACGCGCGCCACTCAGTCGTTGACGTCAAGAAGCCTTCGGCTGATATCACGACGCCGGGATACCCATAACTACTCCCGCGTAGATGGTTAGTGCGTATAGACCAAATGGCCAGACTCAGATCAAATACCAAGATCACGTTAAGCGTGTTAAGTATCCGCGAACGCCGACCAGGGCCAGGCCCACCTCTCTCCTAGGTGGTCTCAACCTGCCCTGTCGCTCCGCCACAAAGTAACAGTCGGGGGCCGTCAGGAACCCAGGCCCACCTCTACCGGGGTGGAGCCACCTGTCCTTTCAGCCCCCTCATCAGAATCACTTGCGGGTACTCCTCGAGCCGACCCGACTTTAGTCACCACGTGCGTCATGTATATAATGTATATAGTATGTACCCGTGATCACCACCCGAAGTGATCACGACCCAGTAATATAGCATGGCAGACGGACAAGAATGTAGAGCCACTGATGAAATACTAGCATCCTATACTAGGCAAGTAGGATTGCAGGTAAGGGTAACAACAGTAGGAGCAAGGACAGGCTATGCATCAGAATAGGATTAACGGAAAGCAGTAACATTACTACACTACTCTAATGCAAGCAGTATAGAGAAGAGTAGGCGATATCTGGTGATCAAGGGGGGGGGCTTGCCTGGAAGGTCAACCGAGAAGGAGGGGTCGTCAACACCGTAGTCGTACTAGGTAGCGGCAGCGTCGGCCTCGTAGTCTACCGGAGAGAAGAGGGGGAAGAAACAGTAAATACAATGCAAACATAAGCATGACGATGCGTGACATGACAATGAACAGTGCGAGGTGTGTCCTAACGCGACAGTAGGTGGTACCGGCGAAGGGGGGGGGAACATCCGGGAAAGTATTCCCGATGTTTTGCGTTTTCGGACAGATGGACCGGAGGGGGAAAGTTGTGAGTTCGATAGGTTAGGGAGGTGTGGTGGACGAACGGACTGCGTCTCCGGATTCGTCTCGTCGTTCTAAGCAACTTTCATGTTGAAAATATTTTAATCCGAGTTACGGATTAAAAGATATGATTTTCTAAAGATTTTATTAATTTCTGGAATTTAATTAATTATTTAATTTAATTCGAAATTTGGATTTATGACATCAGCATGATGTCATGCTGACATCAGCAGTCAACTGGGGTTGACTAAGTCAAACTAACATGTGGGTCCAGTGGGACCCACCTGTCATTCTCTGTTTAGGTTAATTAGGGTTTAGCTAAATAATTACTGTTTAATTAAATTAACTAATTAATTAGATTAATTTAAACAGGAATTAATTAACTTAATTAATTAAATTTATTTTTATTATTTGTTTTACTATTAATTTTATTTTTATTATTTATTTATTTTTTTAGTTTATAATAATAATTATTATTTATTTTTTAATCATTTCATTTTATTTTATTTTATCTTTTCGTTCTGTGGGCTGGCCCCGTTTGTCATAGGCCCACGGGGTTCGGGCCCACGGGGCAGTGGCTCAGGGGGGCGAGGCCCACCTGGCAGTGGCCCAGGGGGCGAGCGGGTTTGGTCCACGGGTGCGGGCGCACCCTAGCGAGCGCTCGCCCGCAGGGCGGGACGAGGTCGCCGGGGCACCGAGGGCGAGGCTCGCCGGCGCGGCCAGGGGCCACGGCAGTTGGAGGCGAGGGGTGGCGCCGGTGCGGTCGGAGTGGCGCGGAGGGGCAGGCG